>NW_027397098.1:10826792-10899736 GCF_003265705.2 Callorhinus ursinus
AGAAAGAAAGAAAGAAAGAAAGAAAGAAAGAAAGAAAGAAAGAAAGAGAAAGAAAGATGAGCAGGGGGAGGGGCCCTGGAAACAAAGAGTCTGGGCTGGGTCTCTCCACCCCCGGATCAAAGCACCGGTGGGTGTGCAAAAGCCCTGAATCTGAGGTGTGGAGATCTCAGGACCCTCTGAGTTGAATCTGCCGCCTACCAAGCCGCCCTAATTGGCCAGTCGCGTCTGGTTTGCTGCTGGGTACTACCACTCCCCTCCTTCTTTTTGGTTGGAGTTCTGTGCATTTCCCAATCATGACAAACACATTTACAGACAACTTGTTGGCTTATAGACCACGGACATGATCACCTCCATTGTTTGAGAGTTTTCTAGTTTAACTCCAGGAGGAAATTTTCTTTCCCTCATCGCCGAGTATATTAGAAACGTCATTCTTTCTGCCACTTCCTGTCAAAGGTAACTGATATGACCTTTATTTTACAAACGGAGACAAGAGGCTTGTCTTGGGGTAGAAGGTAGGGGTGGGGAGGACAGCCCAGGCTAGAGAGCAGTGTTCAGGAGGCAGGACGGAAGGAGGGCAGAAAGCAGATGGTAGAGTTCACTGAAAACTAGAGATTAGCAGGGCAGATGTTCTAGAAAGACAGGAGACGAGGGAGATGCTTGGGCTGGCTGGAAACACAGTACACAGGATAATGGAGATAGGGGAGGGCCAGGAGGTGAGGAAACAAGGGCCTGGGTGCCCTGGAAGGAAAGAAGTTGGTAAATTGACCGTTTGATCAAAATTATAATTTGATCAATAATAGTAATTTCCAGGGGTGCCTGGGTGGTGCAGTCGGTTAAGCGCCCCACTCTTGATTTCCGCTCAGGCCGTGATCTCAGGGTTGTGAGGTGGAGCCCTGCATAGGGCTCTGCAATCAGCAGGGAGTCTGCTTGAGGATTCTCTCCCTCTGCCCCTCCCCCAACTCGAGCGCATGCTCACTCTCTTTCTCTCTCTAAAAAAAAAATTGAAATAATAATAATTCCCAAGGAGTGGGTGTGTAGTGATACTTTTGGTCTACCACGGAGGATGACTTCTGTTGACATTTATATATCTCTAAGCAGTTCTGTCCATTTTGTAGAAACTTTTTTGGTTTTTTTCCCTACATTTTTTTTCAAGTCATTCTCTACAGCTATTTCTGCTCTGCAAAGTTTATAATAGTGAACATCTAGAAACAAACTACATATCAATAATAAAGACTCAATAAAATTGAATTATGTTGGGTGATAATTTATATGGAAGGATCTCATTTTGGTTATAAAAATAAGTAAATATATACAGAGAAAGCATCTAAGGGTTATTTGCCCATCTGAGTTTCTCCAGATAGGCGGGATCACAGCAGCTCTTTATTTATATTTTTTGCTTGTTTGTATGTTTTCCCAGTAAAAGATTTTACAGGTTTGTAGAATTTTCTGAATTAAAGAACAATTTTTTAAAAAGATTTTGTTTATTTATTTGAGAGAGAGAGAGAGAAAGAGAGCACAGGGGGAGGTGCAGAGGCAGAGGGAGAAGCAGACTCCACGCTGAGCACGGAGCCCTATGTAGGGCTCAGTCTCAGGACCCTGAGATCATGACCTGAGATGAAACCAAGAGTCAGACGCTTAACCGACTGAGCCACCCAGGCACCCCTTAAAAAGCAATTTTAAATTTATTTTCTACCAACTAATGTTTGTTCTGTTTGTTTGACCAGATTTTCCATAAGTTTTTAATTGTGTCAATAAGTTGAAAACTAACCCTTTCAATAAGAAATTTACTTTTTTAAAAAACATAATTTTTGTGCACGTTTTATGACTTTCATGTGGATATTTTTTAGATGCTGAGTTTACATACGCATTCATACGTAAAACAGCCGATGAAACTATGAACTGTCAGCGTGCCTGGGTGGCTCAGTCAGTTAATCTTTCCACTCTTGATTTTGACTCAGGTCATGATCTCAGGGTCGTGGGATCAAGCCCCACCTCGAGCTCTGTGCTCAGCATGGAGTCTGCTTGTCCCTCTCCTCCCCTCTCTCCCTCTCTCTATCTGTAAAATAAATAAATAAACTCTTAAACAACAACAGCAACAACAAGTATGAACTGTCTTTATCACTTTCCAACACTGAGCTTCCCACTCTTCAAGCAGCCAGAACAAGAGCTTGATCTGTGAGCAAATGACTCGGTGGGGGTCTGTTATCTTTTCTATCACGTCGTTTGGTGCCATCCCCACAGTGCGTGGGCAGAAGCAAGCCTTGCTCCAGAACTTTGATCATGAGTACAGCTTTGAGTTACAACCTTAATGTGGTCCTCAATGTGCGATCGGGTCATCAAAAGCAGATCAATGGCTTACGTGGCAAGATCGGGAAATGAGTTTATCTGTGATCAGAGGGTTTCGAGGGATTAGTAACCCTTTTAAATTATGCTCTTCCTCCATGGAGAAAAGCAGTGCAGAGAGGAGTGATGACAGCCCAGCAGGGACGTAAGACATCCACAGAACCCTAGAGGGCCAGTGCTGACCTATGCTGGGAAGTGTAACGTAAATCACCTGTCTTTGATCTTGAACTACCCCTTGAGACAGGTGTTATAATGTCCCTCTCAAAGAGGTCAAGTAATGTGCTGAAGTTACACAGTTAGTAACTGGCTGGACTGTGATGAGAGTCCAGGTCTATATGACTCTGTTGAAGGTTAGCATGCTTTTTATTATTATAGTAAGCTGCCTCGGGACCAGAAGGCAATTTAACTAAGAGCAGGGCAGTGACGCTACACCAGATATGCCTCCGGAACTCTACAGTTTCTGTCACTCTACGGTTTCCTCTCCACATTCCACTGGAACTCTTCCGTTCTTCCTACTCTGGCAGATGATGCCACTTAGCAAGCACTTCCTATGTAGCCGGCTCCGGGCTGAGTGATTTGCACATATTATCTAAATTTATTCTTCCTAAGAGCCCTTAAAGGTCGTTATCATCAGCCCCATTTATGGATGAAGAAACGGCAGCCAAGAGAAATTATCTTCCCAAGGTTCTAAATATAGAAACCCAGAGCTCCCTGATTCCAAAACTTGTTCTCTTAAACTCTATGCCTTACACCACTAATCAAACATGCACAGAGACCAAGCTCACCGAGACATACCATGTCCATATAGCGAAAACGATTTTTAAGTCTGAGGTAATGTTTTATTTCTAACATTGCAGGAGGACTTAAAATTCTTGGCTGCCTCCCTAGATTTTACTGAGTTCCATCTTGGAATTTCTGAGCCCAGTTTCTTAGAAATTCATCCAAGATCAGTATTATGGTTCAGAAACCAGGAACTTTATCTAACCTTGAATATCAAAGCCAAGGTTGAACAAGCCCTCCAGTTTTAAAAGGGAAAGGTACAGTTGGTACTGCTCTTTTGTCTTCTCACATGTCTACCTAAAGCTGCAGATGGATCAGAAATAGAAACACAAACTCCGTCTTTATGAAGAGTGCATCTCTGACTCTGGACTCTGGGGAAGGGTTGCTACATTCAGGGAAGGAAAAACAGCACAAAATAACGTTCCTGGCAGCCTACCACCTCATACACCAAGAGAACACAGCTCTCCAGAGTAAGTGACTTACACCAACGAGCAACACCAACATTCCTGTGTTGGAACTGGTAGAAATAAAACACAGGAGCAGCAGAGGGAGTGGGGTGGCTGAGGAAAAGCACTTTTGCAGGAAGCTGTCTGCAACTGAGGAAGGGTAGAGGGAAGAAACCGCAACTGTGAGTACCCTTGCAGCCACTGACTGAGAGAAATAGAGGTTTAAAGAAAAGAACGGACTCCAACACCTACTCCCCATGGCTAAGAAGTTCTGCTACTCTGGACCACGACCCCAGGATATTCCCTACCCAAGTCCCCTGCAAAGGTCTTGTTTAAAAAGGGCTTGACTCACTGAAATTTCAACAAAAATGGAAAATGTTCCCAGCACAGATCAATACCAAGTCATAACAAGAAAAAAGGGAAGGAAATAAAATTATCCGAGAAATATTGCACCGTCACAGATGAATCCTGGGACCAAACATATTGCCATGAATTTTTAAAATGTAATGAAGCGGGACACCTGGGTGGCTCAGTTGGTTAAGCGTCTGCCTTTGGCTCAGGTCATGATCCCAGGGTCCTGGGATCGAGCCCCGCATCGGGCTCCCTGCTCAGTGGG
Source organism: Callorhinus ursinus (assembly GCF_003265705.2). Classification (NCBI taxonomy): domain Eukaryota; kingdom Metazoa; phylum Chordata; class Mammalia; order Carnivora; family Otariidae; genus Callorhinus; species Callorhinus ursinus. Next base: position 10,830,978 of record NW_027397098.1, read on the forward strand.
GAGTCTGCTTCTCCCTCTCCCTCTGTGCGCTCGCCCTCGCTCTCTCTCTCTCTCTCTCTCTCAAGTAAATCTTAAAAAAATAAAAGGTAATGAAGCGTTGGCCTCTGTAAGTAGAAACTCAAAGCAGAGATATCAGGGAAGATAGGATGGGGAAACAGGGGTGAAACCTAGGCAGCTTGTGCTCAGGAAATTAGTGCAAAGGTTTCAGTGGAAACGGGACATCTGATAATAGACACAGCTGAAAACACGGCAAGGCTGAGAAAAGTTAGCAAACCTAAATGGACGTGAGCAGAGTTGTAATTTTAGAGCGCTGTCTAGGTGAATGGGAAGGGCACACCAGGGGAAGGGAATGCACTAGCTGCCATGAGGGGGCAGGTGTTTGGGAAGTTTGAGGAAACAGGAGCTGTAAGGACAACGAGATTGTGTCTAAGGCCATTTGAGCGACTAGCACAAAACACCATAGACTGCGTGCCTTATAAAGAATGGGAATTTATTTCTCACAGTTCTGGAGGTTGGTAAGTCCAAGATCAAGGTGCTGGCAGAATCGGTGTCTGATGAGGGCCCACTTCCTGGTTCATGAGCAGCCCATCGTCTCGCTGGGTCCTCACGTAGCAGAAGGGGCGGGGGAGCTCCCCGGGGTCTTCTTCACAAGGACACTGATCCCATTCATGAGCGCTTCACACTCATGACCCGGTCACGTCCCAAAGGCTCCACCTCCTAATATCATCGCCTTTGGGGTTAGGATTCCAACATATGAATTTGGGGGTATGGAAGATGTAAACATCCAGACCATAACAAACGGCTATTCCTACGTTCCACTGATTTTTTTTTTTTTTTTTTTACAAAGAACAAATGAAAGCCTGTGGGCATTTTATAGGGAACTGAAAGCCAAGTCTGAAAGCCAGAGAAATTCCCTAGTAGCTTACAAAGGGGCTCTCCTGAGTAAGTTAAAGGGAGAAGAACCCTGAAAACTCTGCCCAGCTAGCATTTCCCCTTGTTTTAAGACAATACAAAAACCTTTTCTCCACAGCACAGAATCGTTTCCCTACGTCCCCCCTAGCCATTAGTCTCTACCTAGGGTTGAGGAGCAGCACAATCCAGCCAGGGGCTTTGCCCCTAGGGACGGCATATTCCAGCAACCATCTCCATAAGTCTTTAGGTCAGGCTTGCACGGCTGCCTGTCCATCCACCCTGCTCCTCATTGTGATCATCGCACCCCCTCATCCCATACTCCCCTTGCCCCTTGTCTTCTGGTGCATAAGAGCCAGCACCTGGCCTCTATTACAGGGGCTCCCGTTGCTATGAGAAAGCCTAGCTGGGCAGCCAGCAAGGATACTACTCAGTTTGTAAACATCGGAAGAAATGAAGGCTGATTGACCAGGTGGCTGAGAGAAGTCATCCTCATAAAAATCCATTATCCCTTGCCCAATTTCCAGACCTGAGTCAGTTATCAGACCCAGGACCCATCAACAGAAGAGGAGGCTCATTCCCCAGGAAGAAGAGGACACCTCTGCAAGTACACATAATAATAATTCGCCAGTCCGGACGAACCATGAGAGACGATGGACTCTGAGACAAACTGAGGGTTCTAGAGGGGAGGGGGGTGGGGGGATGGGTTAGCCTGGTGATGGGTATTAAAGAGGGCACGTTCTGCGTGGAGCACTGGGTGTCATGCACAAGCAATGAATCATGGAACACTACATCCAAAACTAATGATGTAATGTATGGTGATTAACATAACATAATAAAATAATAATAATAATAATAATAATAATTCCCCAGTCCTTCACCCAAGGGACCTGTGGCCCTGTACTTAGGCAACTGTACTAGGGAAAGAGAAATAACAAAAAAAAAATTTTGAGGATTATTGTTGACATGGATACCTGGAGACCTGAAGGGCTATCATGCCCCCTTGTGCAAGTTGGGGTGCAAGACAACAGATAATAAATGGAGTCCTGGCCAAAGTCCACCTACATGGACCCACCCAGTGACCCATTTTCCCAATTTCTGAATGTGCAGTTGAGATTGATGTACCGGAGAACTGGCATAGTCCCCACCTTAGTTCCTTGGCCTGTGCATGAGGGCCATTATCATGGGAAAGGGAGAAAAAAAGTTTCTGAAGCTCCCTCCTCCCAGGTCAAGATAGAAAGCAATACCATGGCCCAGGGAAAGGGAAGGACGGCAAAGTTGAGTGCCATGTTTAAGGATATAAAGCAGGAGTTGGTAAATATTTTAGGCTTTGCAGGTCTTACGGTCTCCACCTAGCACAACCATTTGTCTTTGCTATAGCAATGAAAAGCAGCTATGGAAAATATGTCAATGAAATAACATTTCTGAGTTGGAATAAAACTTTACTTATAGACACTGAAATTTGAGTTTCATATAATTTTCATGTGTTATAAAATATTCTTCTTTTGATTTTGTCCCAGCCATTTAAAAATGTAAAAACCATTTTTAGCTCAAAGGCTGTACAAAACAGGCAGCAGGTCAGATTTAGCCACGGGCCAAAATTTGTGGACCCCTGATCTAAATGATGCAGGGTGGTAGTGCTTATCATGTTTCTATTAAATTCACCAGTCTGACCTTGGAAAACATCATGCAGATCCTGAAAAATACTAGTAGACTACCATAAAGTCAAACACGTAGAAGCCTCAGTTGCAGCTACCATAATAAATATGGTATTTTTGCCAGAGCAGATTAAGGCCGCCTCAGGGACATAGCAGGTGGCATTATGATTTGGCCAATGAATTCTTTTCCATTTCAATCAGGACTAGTTACAAGAGACAACAATCTACATTTACAGTTTTGGCCCCAGGGCCAACTCTCCTGCTCTCTGTTATAATTCGTGAAAAGATCCGGATGGCTGAGACATCCCGCAGAACATCCCATGCATATTTTTATTATTATTATTACGTTCAGTTAGCCAACATATTTTGCTAATCAGGCCAGGTGAGCAAGAAATGGCTGGACTGCGGGAAGACTTTGTAAGACACATGAGCCACAGAAGGTGGGAGATAAACCCTTAAAATATTCTGGAGCATTCTATAGATTCGGACAAATGAATAAGGACATGACCATTATAGTATCACACAGAGCAGTTTCACTACCCTAGAGGTCCTCTGTGCTCTGCCCATTTCATCCTGTTGCCCACCCCCAATCCCAGGCAAACCACTGATGTTTCTACTGTCTCCATAGTTTTGCCTTTTCCAGAATGTCATACAGCTGGAATCACACAGTATGGAGCCTTTTCAGATTGGCCTCTTTCATTTAGTAATATGCGTTTAAAGCTCTTCCATACCTTTTCATGGCTTGTTAGCTCATTCATTTTTAGTGCTGAATAAGATTCCATTGTTTGGATGGACCACAGTTTGTTTATCCATTCACCTACTGGTGGACATTTTGGTTGCTTCTAAGTTTTGGCGATTATGAATAAAGTTGCTATAAAATATTTTGTATGCAGGTTTTTGTGTGCACATAACTGTTCAACCCTTTTGGGTAAATACCAAGGAGTGTGATGGCTGGTTTGTATGACAAGAGTATATTTACTTTTTGTAAGTGTGAGTTTTGGCAGGTTATGTCTTTCAAGGAAGTAGGCATAAAATTTGTGGGCATAGGGTTGTTCATAGTATTCCTTTATTATCCTTTTAATGTTCATATTGGTAGTGATGTCCCCTTTCATTTCTGATACTGAATTTTTTGTCTTCTCTTTTTTCTTAGCCTGGATAGGAGCTTATTGATTTCATTGATCTTTTCAAAGAACCAACTTTTGGTTTCACTGATTTCCTGTTTTCAACTTCATTGATATCTGCTCTAATTCTTATCATTTTTTTCCTTCTGCTTATGTTAGCATTAAGTTGCTCTTCTTTTTTGAGGTTCCTAAGGTGGAAACTTACATGGTTGATTTTAGATCTTTCTTCTTTTCTAGTATATCCACTCAATGTTATAAATTTCCCTCTAAGCACTGCTTTCTTTGCATCCCACAAATTTTGATAAGTTGTGTTTTCATTTTAACTTGGTTCAAAATCTTTTGAAATTTCTCCTTTCAACTATGTGCTATTTAGAAGTTTATGGCTTAATTTCCACATATTTCAGGGAATTTCCAGTTATCTTTCTGTTACTGATTTCTAGCTTAATTCCATTTTGGTGTAAGAGCAGCACTGTATGATTTCTATTTTTCTTTTTTATTTGTTAAGATGTTCTATGTCCTATAACATGATCTACCTTGGTGAATGTTTCATGTGAGCCTCAGAAAAATGTGTATTCTGCTCTTGTTGAATGAAGTGGTCTACAAATCCATTACATCCATTTGATTGAAAGTGTTGTTAAGTTCAGCTAGGTCCTTGCTGATTTTCTGCCTGCTGAATCTGTCCCTTGCCGAGAGGGCGGTATTGAAGTCTGTAACTGTGATAGTGTTTTAATCTATAAACCTCATAGTTCTATTAGTTTTTGGCTCACATAGTTTTGATGCTGCTATTAGGGGTGTACACATTAAGAATTGTTACATCTTCTTGGAGAATTGACCTCTTTATCATCATGTAAAGCTCTTCATCCTGATAACTTTCCTTGCTTTGGAGTCTGCTCTGTCTGAAATTAATACAGCTACTCCTGGTTTCTTTCGATTAGTGTTAGCATGGTGTATTTTTCTCCATCCATTTACTTCTAATCTGTATGTGTCCTTATATTTAAAGTGGGCTTCTTGGGGCACCTGGGTGGTTCAGTCTTTAAGCGTCTACCTTCGGCTCAGGTCATGATCCCAGGGTTCTGGGATCGAGCCCTGCCCTGGGCTCCATGTTCGGCGGGAAGCCTGCTTCTCCCTCTCCCACTCCCCCTGCCTTGTGTTCCCTCTCTCGCTGTCTCTCTGTCAGATAAATACATGAAATCTTTAAAAAAAAAAAAAAAAGTGGGCTTCTTATAGACAATATAAAGTTGGAAGACTTTTGATCTAATTTGTAAAATTTCAAAGACACAGAAGCGTTGGAAATACTTAGGAAGTAACAGAAGAGAGCTGAGTACTCTCACTTTTGAGTGCTCCTGGTGGGCAGGCAGTGAGTCCTTAAATTGCTTCTGGTGCTATAAAAATGGCCCCTACTGCATTTTTGGACATTTTAAGACAATGTGCACACATTTCAACCATCCAGGATTTCATCATCATCAGTAGTAACTTATTTGCACTGTGTATGTGATTCAGCTCTGGGCTGAATACACAGCGGGAACTTGCAAGGGGCTTTGAGGTACACAAAGGGGACTAGGGGATGGAGGAGGCCCAGGTGCATCACACCGGTCACAAGAGGATATGTCACGACACACAGGCAATACACCAAAATATAGACAGACTTCCAGGGATGGGGACTAGCTATGTTTTCACTTACTTTTCTGTCAAAAGAATAGCCATATATAGGTCAGTCAAAGTGAAGTTCTAAGGATAACTGCAGTCTAATTTAGGGAACTGATGAATGCTGGGATCTTTGTAACTTATTACTTGGCACATTTCTTAACATGGGTAAAGACCTGCCAGTGTGTCAGGACACCACTGTTTGAGATCATCACCTAGATGACCCCCTTGTACTTCTGAGGATCTACTTCTCATTTCCTTTTAAGGGACAGGAAATGAGAGAAGGGTCTAAGAGAGACATTTGGAACCTAGGGGAGGATAAAGGCAAGGCCAACCAGTGGCCACGTTACCTCGAGATGATTCTTACAGTACCGTGTACTAACGCCCCTCATCCACAAAGGAAGCATGCGCGTTGGGCGGATAAAGCACTCTCTCCTTGGACAACAAAGTCTTGCTCTGGGGGCTCCCTTTAGGAAATTCGGGAGACAATCTTCCTTCTGCTAGCACATTCTTTCAACAGGCAACCAAAAATTCGTCAGATTTAATTTTTTAAAAATTACATTCAAGGGAGTTCTGCTCACTTATACACACATCATCCTCACTGGACATGTGCTCCCAGATTCTCCCAGAGATTCATGGCAATCATTGCGGTTTTACCTCAACGCGGGCTTGCATTCCGTTATTAACTTTCATTTCCAAAGGTAATTAATTGCTAAGCTCTAGGGATTTGTGTACTAGCCACATGTATACTATTTAGTATCTTATATAAAAATGTCTTTTGCAATAAAGATTTCAAGAAATTATCATTTCTTATATATTTAATTACAAATTCAATGATAGGTTATTGATTATTTTCAGTGGTTTATTTATGATCCTATTTGAATGCAGGATGCATTTCAAATTCTTTTTCTAGTCTAATAAATGCAAATAATGATTTCCCCACAGTACACTCTCCTACTTTCTTAAACCAGAGGATTGTTTCCCAACAGCAAGCATGAAAATCAAGATGCAAAGTGTGGGGCACACACACAGGTGGGGTTAGAAAAGTGATGAAAAAAGGATAAGAAAAGAAACGACAAAGATGGGCCTTGGGGAAAATGAAAAATGTTTTCTTCTGTTTCCCCAACCTTCTACATTCCGCTATGTTTCGACGTAAGGTGACAGCCCTGACTAAACAGTGCCAACTGTATCTTCCCCATCATATGAAAAGACCACAAGCATTAAGGAGGATGTCTTTATCAAAATATCTGTAACTGTGACCTTCAGAGAAACAGAACAAGAAGTACTAGTGAATTTCTTGTTTTGTTCATGGATATCCCTCCTCCCTTCCTTTCATTTCTTTTCTATCTAAGACTTCTTCCTGAAGCAAAAACATAGTTTCTGTTACAAGAAAAAAGTTGAAAAACAGAATTTAATTTGTGTCCATCCACTGGTTCCTCTTTTCTGGGATGGTCGGTCTTCCCTGCTCTAAGAGGAGACATTTTGTTTGCTGGATCTGAATATCATCTTAGAGGAAAAAAAGCAAATCTGAAACAGGTTTTTTAAAGCTGATTTGGGTCATCCCCCTGTCAAAGGCCATGCAGTGACTCCTGCATACCTCTGCTTTCTTGTGTGAGAGACTGAACAGTATTACAGAGCCATAGAATCAGAGGGCTGAAATAACCTATAGACCCCATTACCATATTCAGTGCTTAAATCTTCTCTGTTGTACTCACAACGTTGAGATTTCACGGTGCTATTCACGCTCTCTCCCCTCTGAGTACTGAACCTGTTGAGGAATAAAAGGAGTGTGATTTCGTGACTTAGGGTAAGAAATATATATTTGGTCTTCATCTCTGTTTCTGCCATAGAGCTCCTAAAACCCTTGGAATCTCCCAAGTGAGGAGAGTGATCTGTGTATTTTGTTATGTTAACGAGGGTGATTTTCGGAAAGCACCTACTGATGGAGACTGGTAACCAGGGGAACCAACCATCTGATTTGAGCGTTGGCACTTTCAGTCCTACCCCTCTCCCTGACCTTTGGAGACTGGAGAGGTGCTGCAGGTGGAATTCAATCACCAAAGGCCAATGATTTAATAACTAATGCCTACGTAATGAAACTGTCATTAAAACCCAGAAGGATGGGGTTAAGAGAGCTCCCAGGTTGTGAACAGGTGGAGATTCAGGGAGAGTGGCATGCTCAGAGAGCATGTGACCTCCACACTGTTTCCCCATACCTCACTCTGTGCATCTCTTCCATCTGGCTGTTTCCAAATGTATATCCTTTTATAACAAGTCAGTGATCCAGCAAGTAAAATATTTCTCTGAGTTCTGTGAGCCACTCTAGCAAATTAAACAAACCCAATAAAGGGGTCTTTGGAACCTGTGATCTATAGCCAGTCAGTCAGAAGTATAGGTAACAGCCGAGACTTGCAATTGGCATCCTGAGTTGGAGGCAGTTGCTAGAACCCCCAGTTTGTAGCCAGCTGGCCAGAAGTACAGGGAGCAGTCTGGGCTGGCAGCTGGTATCTAAAGGAGGTGGACAGGGCGCCTGGGTGGCTCAGATGGTTAAGCATCTGCCTTCGGCTCAGGTCATGATCCCAGGGTCCTGGGATCGAGTCCCGCATCGGGCTCCCTGCTCCTTGGGAGCCTGCTTCTCCCTCTGCCTCTCTCTCCCTCTCTCTGTCTCTCATGAATAAATAAATAAAATCTTTAAAAAAAAAAAATAAAGGAGGGGGACAGTCTTGTAGGACTGAACACTTAAACCTGCAGGATCTGATACTACCTCTGGGTAGGCAGTATCAGAATTGGGTTGAACTGTACAACACCCATCAGGTGTCTGAGAATTGTATGCTGATGGGGAGAACCACCCATCCCCATCCCCTCTACATTGGAATTGATGATCAGAACACATATAAGAAGGAACACAGGGATCAAAATATTAGCTTTACTGAGGTAAAGCTAGTTTGCAGTGGGTGGTAGGCCCAGGCATAGGCCTTGTAATGTACATGGAGAGGATTGGGGTGTGTAAAACAGACACTTGCCCAGCCCTCTGCCTTGTATCACTGAAGACAGCCCTTGACATGCTACCTGTTGCACACAGAAATATAGAACATAAACATCCACTAGACTCTTGACATTTCACCAATCAGGGAATTATGCCCCTCTCTCGGGGGGAAAAGGCAGTGATGTGGGGGCGGGGGGAGGAACATAGCAATTTCTACCCAATACTTCCGGTAGCCAGACCGTCTCCAGAAACTGTCCATACCTGGACAGCAGTGACTTCTAGAAAAATTCTTATGGACAACTAAAATCCATATTGCTGAAGCTTCTGCTCTACAGCACCTGTTCCATTTGGGGGTCTTTTTAGAATAAGACTAATTCCTCTTCCACATAACAGCCCTTAAAAAGCTTTGAAACACACTTTTAGACAGTATCATAGCTCATCTTCTCTCAGTTGAGCATCTGTAGGTGTTCAAAAGATGAACCGTTGACCCACTCACCGTCTAGATCTGCATATTGGATAACTTTATGGTAGCTATGTTTAAAAATCACATTCATTTATAAGGGACAAAAAAATAGACGAAATGGGAAAAAAATAACTAAATATGCAAAGAAAACTTACTGAAACTAATAAACTATTACAACGAATGATAAAATAACAAAAATCTCTCATCAAAATCTAGGAATTAGATAGGTATGCCCACGCTTATCACTGTTGTCAAGTATTGTTCTGGAAAGCACTGACGAAGCAGTAAGATGGGAAAATGAAATAAAGGGTATGAATCTTGGAAATAAGACACAATCGTTTTAATCTACTGATGACATCATTACATTGCTAGCAAAACAGCCATGACTTATTAAAGATTTGTGATATGTTTTAAAATTTTCTTTATTAGCTCCTGCTGGAATCCAGGAAATTTTACTGTGTTAAGAGATGTTTGGTGCTATCTAACAATCACTTCCTCTTAAAAATACACAAAGTGATGCTCATGGACAACAACAACAACAACAAAAACAAAAGCAAGAAGAATTAGGCTCACTCCATTCTCTGTACTATTTGCTGTTCATTGCAAAGCTGTTCTGGCCATACTTTCTCTTTTCTTTCAAACTTCAGCTCAATTTGGATTTTAGCTTTATTACACCATTAAACGGACCTGTGGTTCATCTTACAATCACCATGGTTTTACGTTTCTCTCATGCACTTTTGAAATCCTAGTTTTTCAGAATCCCATTTAAGTTATTTAATTTCCTTTCTCATTGGCATCATTATTTGCAACTATACTATCAGAAATTAAATGTTCTGGCTTTCCAACTTTCTCAGGCCATCTGTCCTCTCCAAGCCTTGTGCTGCCTAATCCTGCCTGCCTTTTTATGAACTTCTGCAACATTCCTTTCTAATGGTAAATGTATGTGTCTGATTGCTTCCAGACTTTCCCTTTATGGTAATCACAAATTCTAAGAAAATAAACGGAAATATGGCTGTCCCCCCCCCACCCCACATTCCTGCTACTTTTACCATTACTCATTTTTTTTCCTTCTCTATTAGAATAATGTAGAGCAAAGATTCCCTAAGTGTAGTTCCCAGGCCAATGCAAATTCTCTGGTCCAAGCTCTCCAGGCGTTTGCCACACCTAGGGAACTAGGAGCTCTGGAGATGGGATCCATCAATCTGTGTTGTAACGAGCCCTCCAGGTGATTCTGATGCATTCTAAAGTCTGCGAATTGCTGACATAAAGGACAATAATTATGTCATTTATCTCACTGAACATTTTTTTGAATTGTGAAAACTCTAAAAGATATACCTTTATCAGAATGTATCTAACCTCTGTGTTCTGTAATTTATGTTAGGAATGTGGTTTTCTCAAGTCTTCTTTTGAAAATTTCCTGGCTGCTTCTGTTTTCAGGGTGATAAATGTTCAGGCAGATCTCTATCCTCTCGACATGCTACGATAGTCCCTCTCATCTTCCCAGAAGCCTGTTTCTCTGAATTGGGCATGCTCTTTCAATGTTATATTCTAATCCTAAGTACCTATCAGTTGACCTTCAACAGCTGCTTCTGCATTCTCCACCAAGCGAAGCAACCATGCTAGATTTTCAAACGGTCCTGCTGTGCCCAGGGTTCTGTGATGGCATCTAGGGTCCTTGGGCCCATCGGGGCAGGGAGGGGCTAGGGAAAGACCCAGCGGGAGCACTGGGGTCCCCCACCCCCACTTCAACTGGAGTGTCTCTGCTTTGGTCAATTTTAACATGTGGTTTACACATTGAAAAAATTTAAAAAGAGAGGAAAGTTTTCATGCTTTAAAAAATATTTGATAGTGACTGGGTTAAGTAAGTAAATACATGTCTGTCTAGAAATGCATAGGCAGGGTCCAGAGACAGATACCAAATGTCTGAAGCACAGCTGTCTGGTCATTACCATCATTATCCATCAGAAGGCAATCTCATTGCCATTCTTGACCTATAGCCACACATGGAGAACTGCACAGCAAAATGGCTCTTCTTGGCCCTCTACTTCTCACTCCATCAGCCCAAGGAGTTAGTTATTCTGATAAACATTTATTCCAAAATTTACTTATACCGATAAGCATTTACTGAACAGTGACCACCGCCCTCAAGTTAATCCCAGTCCCTGTGACTTGAGAAAGGGGCTCCAGACTTTGCTTTGCTTTCCATGCACACGATGCAACCAGTGTCCATTCTCTTCTTTTGAACTTCCCTGTGCAACAATGTCAGAGCCTGGAAGCAGGTTACATGTATGAATGCCTCTTTTATTTAACAAAAGAGGAAGGTCTTACATTTCATACTGATGGGCTGGAGTGAGGAAGAAGTGTGCATAAACGAACAGGGGAACAAGTAATACAAAACAGGAAACAAATCATCACAGTGGGTTTTTGATGTATGTATAAATATATTATTTTGCAGCAGTTTGAATTCTCATCTATGTTTTTATCACGCTTATTCAGTTAGTTTTAAGTTTTCTCTGCTCAAAATAACTGACTGCAAGAAATACAGTCTTAGAGAAGTATGCTTTAAGACAGAAAGAAGCCAAGTTTCGATTGTAAAATTGTGGTAAAAATTAACCAAATGGAGACTCAACAGTTGTTGATAACACCACATATTCTAATTATTTCATTCTTTCCATCCATATTCTTCCTTTTAGATTTCTGGGTTATCCTTATTCTCTTTTGTGTGCCTACTCAGCCCAGACTCACTGTCCTTGAGAACTACGCCCTCAACACACACACACACACACACACACACACACACACACACACACACGAATGGGTTCCTGTAGCCATAACCATATTATGTGGCCATGGCCCTTTGGCACAGTTGCTTGGACCAGGAATGGACCTCTGCCTTAAGGAAATTCAATTCATTGGGGGTGTATGGCCAGTCAGATGCTCTCTTGAGGATGTGAACTGATGCACAAGAAGACTGAGTGCTCATGGTGGTCATCTAATGCTGGCCCATTAGAATGACAGTCCATACTTTCCTACAAAGCCATCAAAGCTGCCTTGGCCAATGAATTCTTGAGACCTAGTTCAGCTTTCCTTGGATTCTGTGATATACCCCATATCCTTCCATAAATACCCATTCTCTGTTCTCTCTCTCTCTCTCCTCTGTTTACTTTGAGTGGATTTCTGTTAAATGCAACTAAATACTCCTTAAGACACTCTATCTTTGAGAAGGTTTATTTATTAGCCCCTACTGTTACTCTGAAACATCAAACCATATGCCTCCCCTACTCCCAAGCTCTTTTTTCTAAAAGATTTATTTATCTATTTATTATTTATTTTAGAGAGAGCAAAAAGGAGAGAGAGAGCATGCAGGAGCAGGGGGAGGGGCAGAGGGAGAGGAAGAGGGAAAGAGAATCCACAAGCAGACTCCCCACTGAGTGTGGAGCCCCACACAGGGCTTGATCGCAGGACCCTGAGATCATGATCTAAGCGGAAATCAAGTCAGCCGCTTAACCGACTGAACCACCCAGGCACTCCCAACCCTACTCCCAAACTCGAAATCTCAAATCTTAGTAACTATGAAAACCATGCTTCTCAATACAGGCTACAATTGAAATTTACTTGGAAATTTTATAAAACCTTCCAGTGCCCCAGCCCACATCCCACACTGATTGAACCTGAAATTCCTGGTGTAGGTCCTTGATGTTAAAAATGATATTAAGGTTCCCCAGATAATTCTAAGAACCAGCCAAGACTGCATACCACTGGAATATGACAATAACCACCCATTCTGCCGATGTATCTAGTGAAGTTCGTACTCACCATGAACTTGGTCTGGCAGTGATGTCTACTCTAAGAAAATCAGATATAGAAACATGATTTAGAAAAAAAACAGATAAATTAACAAGTAATTCTTCTCTTTAAAAGGAGATTTATTTCTCTTTCCAATATGGTATTTTTTACTGTTTTCTTAAATAACTGTTCCCTATTGACTAAAAATATGTTTCAATTTGTTCAGCAACCATTAAGAAAGTGAAAGCCACAGACTGGGAAAAATATTTGCAATATATATATATATCTGACAAAGAATTATATAAAGGATACAGAATATACGAAGAATTCCTAATAATCGTTTTTTTTTAAATAAAACACCCAACTTTAAAAAAATGGGCAAAAGATTTTAATTAGACACGTGACAAAAGATGATATCCAAATAGCCAATAAATATGTGAAAATATCCTCAGTACTATTATTTAATTAGGAAAATGCAAATGAAAGCCACAAGGATATGTGAAGTAATAAAATGATATATGAAGAACAAAGTAATTAGAATATGTGTTATTATCAACAATTATTACCTGCAAATTAAATCCAGTAGAATAACTAAAACTAACAAAGACAGCGGCCCCTGGGTGACTCAGTCAGTTGAATGGCTGACTCTTGGTTTCGGCTCAGGTCGTGATCTCAGGATGGTGAGACTGAGGCCTGTGTCTGGCTCAGCAGGGAGTCTGCTTGAAGAGTCCCTCCCTCTATCCCTCCCCCGACTCATGCACGCTCTCCCTCTCTAAAATAAATACATAAATCCTTAAACATAAAAAAATAAATAAAATTGAAAAAGACAGTAATGCACGTTGGTGAGTATGTGAGCAACTACAACTAGAATCCATACATCTGTTGCTAGTATGCGTATGAAACAGTCACTTTGGAAAAGTGTTTGGCAGTTTCACATAAAGGTAACATACACCTACTCTATGACTTAATTATTCCACTTGCATGTAGATACCCAAGATAATTGTGTGTGTCTCCACAAAAAGCTGTGTACAAACGTGTTCTTAGGGGCTTTATTTAATGGTTTGGCAGTTTCATACAGTCAACATACATCAACCAATGACCCAGGCATTCACTCCTACGTATACCTGGGAGAACTGAGTGTATGCGTTTACAAAAAAAATACACACACACACACACACACACACACACACACACACACACACAACAATGTTCATAGGAGATTTACTCATAATAATCAAAAACTGGAAATAACCCAAATGTTCATCAATAGAAGAGTGAATCAACATTTTGATATATTTATATGATGGACTGCTACACAGTAATACAAAAAGAGAAAAACCTATTGACATATGGGATGACATGAATGAATCTCAAAAACATTATGCTGAGCGAAAGAAGCCAACCCCCCTCCCAACTGAAAAAAATATATATATATACCTTACTAGTTACATGAAATGAAAGAACAAGCAAAACTAGTGTATGTTTAAAGAAATAAGAGAAGTGGCTATCTCTGACAGAAAGGAGATATTGATTGGGAAGAAGCAGAAGGACACTTTCTAGGGGGATGGAAATGTTCTATAACTTGATTGGGATGGTGGTTACAAGGGTGTGTATATGGGTTGAAATTCATCAGGCTGCACATTTAAGACTTATGTATTTTGGTGTTACATACACTAAAATTATACTCCAGTAAAAATGCATTTTGTAAATATTTACCAAGCTTCTGTTATGTGCCTGGACCTGTATGAGGCATTTAGAATTCAGAGATGAATGAGATAGGAAGGAAACTTCTGCCTAGAAGGGATGTTGGAGTTTTAAGCAATGTATTGATAACCTTCCCTTTCTCTCCTGGGTTCACAATTAAAGGAAGGAAGGAGGGAAAAGAAAGAAAAAAAAAGCACAGGGACTTATAGGTATCAGAATGCCAGCATTGTTACCGACATAAGAATTGGAGGGAATGGCTCTAGATTTAACACCCAAATCTAGACATGATTTGGCAGTCCCTGGACTCCCAAGAGTCCATCCAAGGAGAAGTTTGGGTCTACAGATCAGACTTCCTAAGGTTGCTGGCTTTACATCCTGACATTTGTGACAACATGGATGGACCTTGAGGGCATTATGCTAAGGGAAATAAGCCAGACAGAGAAAGACAAATACTGAATGATCTCACTTATATGTGGAATCTCAAAAACTGAACTCACAGAAACAGACAGCAGAGCAGCGGTAACCAGGGGCTTGGGGGTAGGGGATGTGGGGAGTTTTTGGTCAAAGGGCACAAACTTCTAGTCATAAGATGAATAAGTTCTGGGGCTCCAATGAACAGCATGGTGATTATATTTAATAATACTGTTTTACATACTTGAAAGTTTCTACGTGAGTAGATCTTAAGTGTTCTCACCACAAAAAAAGAAAAAAAGAAGGTAATTACGTGACATGGTGAAGGTATTAGCCAAGCTGGTGGTGGAACCATTTTGCAATACATAAGTGTATCAAATTAACACACTGTATGCCTTAAACTTACACAATGTGTATGTCAATTACATCTCAATAAAGCTGGGGGTGAAAAAAAAAAAGATTCCTGGCTTCTTAAGATCGTTGCAAAGTAGACCCACTTCCTGAGATTGCTGGCTTAGGGAATGGTAACAGAACAAGAGTGAATCTTTGGTGCTTTTGAATTTTCAGGAGATTAGCCCCACCCAGTTGAGACACAGAGGCCAGTGGATGTCACTCATCAATCCGGACCCTCCTCCATGGAGAGGAGTAAGTCAGGAGTGGAAAGAGAGGCTGACTGCATGTTCCAGCAGAAGACCTTCCAAGTGAAAACATGAGGCTGGAGAAGGGCAGGATCACCCAACAAGCCCCAAAATAGGGAGACAGAGATAGAACAAGCAAGTGCAAAATGTTTTGTAGATGACAACAACAAGTTTACAACAGGTACACAAGAGAATGGTCTACTCTATTGGGGGTGAAAGTCATAAAAACTTCAAGAAGGAGAAAGATGAGTTGACTTTGAAAGAAAACGGGTGGAGGGACTTTTCAGGCAGAGTTTTCCCAGAATATGAGAAAAGCCATGAAGATATGAAGTGGTCTGACGTACTTAAAGAACTTTGGGGACTAGGTAGTTGGTGTAGATACTTGCTAAGACGAGTGTGGCAAGAAAAGAGACTACATTACAAATGCCCTCGGAGGCTGTGCTAAGGATTTGGGGATTCATTTCCATGTAATAGAGATGATCATATAATGAGATTCCTATTTTGGGTGGTTGCATACATGATGGAAGGTACTTCTGAAGCTCAGGGTAATAGTCAAGGAGAGAGACACTGAGGATCTGACATCTTTGAAGGAGATGGAGATTCTGGGAGAAGGACTGAGGGGAAAGAGAGAGTTCAGCTTGGGATGTGTTGAGTTTGAGAGATTTACAGGACCTGGGCAAATCTCTCAAGGTAGTCTGATGTAGCCAAGGGGGAACACTGAGGCTGAACGTACAGATTTATAAGCGATCCAAATGATTAAAGTTGTGGCTAGATAGAGTGAAAATTGAAAAAAGCACTCCTCTTCTTGGTGGAGAGTTCTATATTTCTACATGCCCTCTTTCTCATGAGTTGTGTTGCCTCCTGTGGTAAGAGCCTACCTTCCCATCACACTGGTGTCATGCTGGGCCATGTGGCTTGCTTTAGCCAATGGAACGGGATGCACACTGCACTGAAAAAGCTCTAAGAACTATTCTATGTTTCTGTAAGCTCTCTTGTTTGATTCCTTGTGTCACAAGACTGGTACATGCCAAACAGGGGCTGATTTTCTTTTCTTTTTTTTTTAATATTTTAGAATATATTCTTTTTTTCAGTTAATATCCATAGGCTTTCTTTCTTTATTTATATTTAAATTAAATTAATTAACATATAGTGTATTATAGTTTCAGAGGTAGAGTTCAGTGATTCATCAGTCTTATGTAATAGCCAGTGTTCATTACATCATGTGCCCTCCTTAATGTCCATCACCCAGTTACCCCATCCCCCCAACCCCCTCCCCTCCAGGGGGACTGATTTTTTTTTTAAATAATTTTTTATTGTTATGTTAATCACCATACATTACATCATTAGTTTTTGATGTGGCGTTCCATGATTCATTGTTTGTGCATAACACCCAGTGCTCCATGCGGAATGTGCCCTCTTTAATACCCGTCACCGGGCTAACCCATCCCCCCACCCCCCTCCCCTCTAGAACCCTCGGTTCGTTTTTCAGAGTCCATCGTCTCTAATGGGGGGACTGATTTTCTAATTGAGATCTGCGAATGAAGAAGACCAAGACTGAGAAGAGTTTTAGTCTACTCACTGTCTGGAGCAGAGCCATAGCAGAGCTGTAGATGATCCTCAGCTGACGTGTAGCATGGGTGAAAATTAAACTTTTTTTGTTGTAAGCCACTGAAGCTTTGGGTCATTCGTTATGGCAGCGAAACTGACTAATACCCATTCTCGCCTCTCACACTTTCTTGAATCTACTACAATGTAAATTTCATGAAAGCACAGATATGATTTTGTCCACTATTGTTTCCCTGGGTCCCAAAACGGTGACTGGCATGTAGTAATTGCTCAATAAAACCTGTTGCAAAAGCCATCTCCTCTAACACCCCTTTTCCTCAGGTGACAACCTTGTTTCTTTCATTTCGCTGAGAAAATTAAGCAACCAGAAGACCCATCTCACCTCTCAGCCCCGCATTTATCAGCAGACCAACTTCTGACGCATTATTCACTATCTTCCACCTGTTATAATGGAAGCACTGTCTATGCTGGTATCCCAGGCTGGTTCTTTTGTCTACACATCAAACCCTTTGGTCTTTCTCTTACTCAAAAACTTTGTGCCTGCAATTCTTCTCTCTCTCCCTTTCCAGCATTTCATCAGCACACTACTCTACTACAGTAATTCCCTTCTTAGAAAACAAGCAAAATAATTATTAAAAAGTCACTAATTGCCAGGGACTAGAGGGAAGGAGGGAATGAATAGGCAGAGCACAGGATTTTTAGGGCGGTGACAGTACTCTGTATGATATTCTAACGGTATATACCTATCATTGTACATTTGTCCAAATCCCCAGAGATACAATCCCAATAGTGAACCCTAATATCAACTACGGACTCTGGGTGATAAGGATGTGTCGATGTAAGTTCATCAGTTGCAACAAATGTGCCACCCCAGTGGAGGATGCTGATAGTGGAGTAGGCTGTGGGGGGACAGGGGACAATGGGCAAATGGGAAATCTCCCTACCCACCACTCAAGTTTTCTGTGAACCTAAAACCACTCTAAGAAATAAAGTCCATGAGAAATCAACTCACTAGCCCCCACTGCTATCACGTCAGGCCAAGCCACCATTGTCTGTCTCATTTGGAGATAGACAACTGTGATAACCTGATCACTTTACTCCTCTGCTCTTGGCTTTCTCATAGCTTCCATCAATTAAGAAAAACAGCCCAAACTCCTGACCTGGTCTACAAATCCTTAATGATCCAGCCCCTCCTTACTTTTCCAACCTGAATCTCTTTCTTCTGTCCTCTGGCTTGTTCACTCACACCAGCCCGATCGTTGATCCTAGGACATCGAGCTCATTCTGCCACTGGCGTCCTGTTCTTCCAAATAGCTACGATGGCTGTTCCTTCACTTTACCCAGGACCCTGGCCAAGTGTCACCTCCTCAGATGGGCTTTTCTTGACCTCTCCACTCCCATCCTGGCATGTTTTACTTACCTGCACCAGTTTCCATTGTAACACCTATCACCATGGAACATTACACTCTCTATTCATTTGTCTGTTCGCTCATTGTCTATCTGCCTCACCAGAACTTAAGCATCACAGCAATGGCAAAAATTTTGTCTGTTTTGTTCCTGCTGTAAACACCAGCACAATGTGGGTGGCACATATTAGGTACTTGATAAATAGTAGTGGAAACAGAGCACCAAAAATGAGCTTGGCAGAAGATGGAGAATTCCCTTCTTTGTATAAAACAGACAGATAAATCACCAAGGTGGGGAAATTTGGGTAATAACAGGAGAGATGTGGGTTTTTTCAGAAAAAGAGAAGTGAGAAAATTAGGACATAGTCCTTGTCTACAGCCTGGATGAAACCAACCTAATCTCAACAGATCTCAACCTCTTCATTTATCAAACAAGAAACAGAATATTTCACAATAGTTTGGGGAGGGGAAAAAAGGAGGTAACGCAAACAAAAAGTTTTGAGCTTTTCAGAAAAAATGAATTTCATGAGTTTGAGGTATTGCTAATCCCCCAGTTGGTCATGACTGACGGAATAGATGTTTGGATTTCATGAATTTAACAACTTGCTAATGTCACTTCTATGTTCTTCCTTTGTTCTGTTTTAATCCTCCAGGTTCATATAAAATACAAATTTTGCCTATTAGGAAGTAATCCTCTTACCTCCTGACCCAGAATGTTCCTGTTTTGGGTTTTGCTTATTATTTTTATTTATTTTTGTTTTGTTTCTTTTCCTTTTCTCAAGCTCTGAAACTAGAAGTTGCTAGTAAAAATTATAGGGAAAGTTGTGAGTTTTCATGAAAAGGCAAAGTTGCTTAGAACCTAAGTAAGCAAAAATATCGTACTCCTCCATTCTTGCCCTCCCTTGGTCCAGCTCAGTTTCTGGAGATCGTTTGGCTCTTAGGGAAAGACAGGTCTAGAGCCAAAAAGAACACACTCTGCCCCTAAAATAAAAGAACTTACATCAGCTGGCTAATTGCATCCAATTCTTTGGATTCATGATTGAGAATACTGACCATCCTTCCTACTAAAACTGAAGGTGTGAGTACAATCAAAGCTTTGTAACCTGTTGCATAATTGTGGGCTCAGATATACTACAACTGAATGATTTCTCCTCAAACCCAGTTCCATAGAGTAAATGAAATGAAAGTAATGAAAACCAGTTAAGGCTAATACTGTATTGATCTTGTCTCCCAAAACCAGAGCTCTAAAAGGGCTCTCCATGTAGTCATTCATTTAACAGACACTTACTGAGTACCTATTATGTGCAAGGTAGTGCACGAGGCACTAGGAATAAAAAGGTGACTTAGAGGCATTTCCTGCCTCTAGAAACACATAGAGTCTGGTTGGAATGAACAGATATGTCTCCAGAGACCTGCAACACATTATAAATTTGAAAATGCCCTGAGAGTGATGGAACAGTGGCACTGTTTAAGTAGATAGACCTAGGTATCTAGACATGACACCACCCCTAATTAATCGTGCAAGTGTGGGTGTTTCACAACCGCAACGAGACTCCATGTCTTCATTTGTAAAATGGAAATTGTGATAGTGCACTGACCTTATCCAGTTGCTGTGAGAAGGCAACGAGATAATACACATGAAATGCTTAGCACAGTGCTCGCCTTGTAGTGTGTGCTTAATCAATGCTAGTGATCATGATTCTCACTGAGATGCAGAGGAGAGACGGTACTTCCAGGATCGAGGGCTAAGGTGAGATTTCCATTAGAAGGTAGCATTTGAGCTGGGTATTAAAGCATCAGTTAGATTTGAGCCAAGGAAGGAGGAGGTTATGTTGTGGGATTGGTGAGCAGTTGATGATTTTTTGTTTTATTTTTTGTTTGTAGCAAAGCCAGCAGGAAGGAGAAAAGTGGAGAATTCCTACTGAAGAGCTAGGCTAGGGCAGATAAGGAAGGATCTTGAGTGCCGGGTTGATGAATCTGGGCTCAATTTCGAAGACATTATGGATTCCTAGGACTCTGGGTTTTGGGTAAGGGAAGGGAAAAATGACTGTACTTCAGGAAGATTAAACTGGAAGCAATGGAGAAGAATGATGGAGGAGCAGACATGCCCCCTCCAAATAAATCCCTACAGCCCCCTGAGCTCTGATGGAGCCCTGGGACTGGCTCCAGGCAGCCATTAGCAATTGATCGGTGCTGGTGTGAAGGAAAAGCTGTATGATTACCCATCCCTGAACTAGAGCCACAGTGGAAGAGGTGATAGCCATCTAGCAAACACATCCTGTTCTCATATGGAAAGGGGGAAAAGGAATCTAGCTTTTTGGCCATCTTTGCGAGATCCAACAGGACTGGTCATCATAAGCAGCAAAATGAAAGCAAGGTCAACGTTTCAGCTGTTAGAGACGGAGAGATCAGTTTTTGATTCATTCAAACCAGCTGTTCTCTCCCAGTATTTATAGGCAGGGAAATTCACAATAGTTAAATGGCTCCTTGGAAACTAGACATGTGAGGAGGGGAATTATTCAATTCACAGTGGATTTAGATTTTCCATGGTACCCCTGTGCCCCACCTAGTAAAATCTGGTGGAAATTACAAACTGTAGAAATTCAACTCTGTGTCACAATAACAGGATGCACCTGTAGATTTCATAGAATTAGCAGCAGCATTCTCTCAACACCAGTTTGAGAGAAATAAGACTGTTTGCATAGCACCAACTGGGGCAAAATCTGCAGTAGTATGACATACCTCTCAACGATGAAAGCTGTCACTCACAGCAGATACTGACTACACATCCATCCCCCACTTAACAAACATGTACTGAAGACCTCCACCCCCCCGCTCGCCCAGCTTCTCTTGTATTGGTTGATTTGCTATTTGGGGGATTACCAATTTAACAGGCGTGTTTGCAGTTGGGGCTTTTCTGCTCCCAATCCCCATAATTACATTGTGGGCTCTTTGAGAGCAGGAACCCCGATTTTCTTTGTCTTTGCATCTTTCAGATCCTGGACTGAGTGCCTTGTTCCTGGGTTTTCAATCTGTACTCCTTTAATTATAATGAAGGATGCACCCAAGAGCATGTGTGCTGTATGGAAAAAAGTAAACGTTAGGACCTTTAATGGAGATTTCAGACCCATAGCTAGGAGATAAAGGTGAGAAAGGCCCAGGAAACCATAGGCTTGGGAAAACAGCCTCTTGCTGAACAAGAACGTGAGCTATGTATACAGTAGGATCTGCAGCACCTCTGGTCATTTGATTGCTGAGAGCCCTCTTCTCTCTGGATTCTGCTTCTGACGCCACCACTCAGCATGGTGCTCTGCTAGGAGTGTGAGATGAGAGAGTGAGGCTACTTTCATGTGGTGCAACTAGGAAAGGCAGGGCAGGCCTGCATGCTCAAAGGATCCCTGCAGAACCCACCAGTCATTTCTCTTGTCAAGAGCTCGTTTCTTTCTCTCTCTGAGTAGGTTGTGAGCATTCTCAGAGCAGGTCTGAATTTCTTAGATCTCCCCAGATCCTAACACCACGCTTTAACCGTAGGTATGCAGTCAACATTTTTTGAGGGATGACTTGAAAGAGATGAAATTCTTTTATCCAAGTTTTGCCTTCTCCCTTCCTGAGACTCGCCTGTTGGAGATGTGCGTCCACAATGAAATGGCAATGAGGACAGCAGCAGGATTAGAAGAGGGAGAAACGATGTGATTCCTGAGCTCACTGGCCTTCTGTCTCGCCCCTATCTCACAGAGAAAGCTGTGCTCGGCACTTTAACACACCCTCAAAGTGAAGTCAACTCCAAAAGACATGAGCAAGAAATGGGATTTCTTTACTCACGTTGTTTTTTTTTTAAGATTTTATTTATTTATTTGACAGAGAGAGAGAGAGAGAGAGAGAGCACGAGAGCAGGAACACAAGCAGGGGGAGTGGGAGAGGGAGAAGCAGGCTTCCCGCTGAGCAGGGAGCCCGATGTGGGGCTCGATCCCAGGACCCTGGGATCATGACTTGAGCCGAAGGCAGACGCTTAACGACTGAGCCACCCAGGCACCCTTTACTCACGTTTTTTGTGGAAATGTTGGGGAAAGGGGTTAACATTGCAAAGCAAATCACAAACTATTATTTGCCAATGATCTTAAAGATCTCTTTAAGCTCTCCATTTAATTTTCCCAAAGTTCCCCTTAATTTTTCACTCTCTCTGAACCCCTTCTCTGCCACTCTCTGTCCTCTCTACTTCTCCATTACCAATCCACCAGCTCTTTTTTTCTATAAAGCAATTTTTTCTTGCCCTTGGCATCTCTAATGTGCATACTCATGCCCTCCCTAGTGACCAGGTCTTTGAGAACTGGTGACACCACCCTCAACAAATAGGAGTCAGCAAGCTGTGGTACCTCATCACCTATGGGACTCACCATCCCTCACTGTGATCACTTCTTTTTTTTTTTTTTTTTCCAGTTTATTTTTTTTATGTTATGTCAGTCACCATACATTCCATCATTAGCATTTGATGTAGTGTTGATCACTTCTTTCTTATCTCTTTGCTCCTTATCCATACATCCTTTCTCCTCATTTTTTATTTCTGCTTGCAATCATTCAAGATCCGTCTCTTTTATCTTCCCTTCAAAGGAGAATCTGTGCCACTTGGGACTAGGGGCATCGTTGAAAGGACCATCAAAGTGACAAGCCATAATGGTAAATTAGGGGAAAGTGAAAGAAGGTGATAGATTTCTCACCACATCTTCTCCCTTCACCTGCTCCTCCTTTACCCCCTTTCTCCTCTATCTAGACTCTTAGAAATAGTTTCTGCTACAAGCTAACTACTCATTAGTGGGGTGATGGAAGAGATGGAGGAACCAAGGTTTAGGATAGAATGGATGATAAAGGGCAAAAACAGAGGTCCCATCTTCAAGGACCACCCAACAGAGTGGGAATGAGAGAAGAACCAAAAGTGAACAACTAACTATTGTCCATTAAAGGCACTGCCATTCTGCCCCTCGCCCAACCTCAGCCTCGGGCACCTGGATTTAACCACCTGTTGTCTCTTCCCATCTGCCCTTGCTGGGCCCTTCATTCCGTGTTCACTAGCATCTCCACCAGGGAACGTTCAAGGGAGGGAAAAGAGGAGACTCAAATCAGTGAATTTTACCTCTACCAAAGTTCACAACTTCCATTCTTTACTTCTTGCCCCCGTATACCAGGTAACAAAACTGCATTTTTCCTTTGCAAGATGTCCTGACATCACTCCCCCTTGCCATTCCAATTTGTATCACTTCATTCTGGTCCTTATTATTTCATGCCTGGGGACTATCTTAGCAGCTCTATACTCTCAATCTCCCCTGCACCTTTACTCTCTCCTGTTGGGTGCGCCCAGCTCAGGCATCACTTGGATTATGTCCCATCCCTTCTTTGACATCTTCGGTGGTTAAAGTCCAGATATCTTATATTGTCCATCATGGTCCACCCCAGTTTGAATCCAACTGACATTTCTACCCATAGCTTCCACCACCCGTCTACCCGGCTCTGCTTCTGGCCAACTGCAGACCATGCCTTGTTACCTCAGTATGTCCACCATCAGGGCTGCACTTACCCTCAAGGACAATTCTTAGGCCTTTCTTGATCATACCAACCCACTGAATTTTCCATTCTTGACTTTCTGCTGTTCTTCTTATCATGACTGTTTGTATTTGTCCCTTTTTACCATTAGAAAATTATCTCTCAAGCCTAAGATAAGGCAGATTGGTCAGAAATTTGCTGTCTGTAAGGAACAGTTTCTTCTGGGAAGTACCAAGCTTTTCTGGTAACAGGGTTGAGCAATTTCCTGATACACTGAGACTCAACCTGCACAGTTGACCGTCTGTCCTGTGAGGAACTCAGTTACCTTTAACCAAATGTTACCTTCTTGAGCCTAATCTATCAATGTCATCTAGCTACTTTTTCTTCCAAAAACAAAACAAAACCCTCTACTAGAAAAAATATCTTTGAACTGGACTCACTGGAAATTACCTCCTTGCAGCAGGCTTGAAACAAAACTTTGACATGTGCTCACAAAAAAATTTGTCTGTGGTTGCTTTATCATATGCTGGTTATATTTTTATGCATAATTGCCTTCACAAATAGCAGTATAACAGCATATAAACAGTGGATTATGGTACAGCATGACAGGTACGGTGACAGTGAGTAGATAGGATTAGAAAAGGCCTCTTGGAAGAAGTGATACTCATGTGTCTTTCCATCTCAATTGTACATTCATTAAGCGCAGCGGTTTTGGTATGTAGAGCACTGGTGTGAGATGATATATAATTCATGACAAAATGGTTCTGCTACCTTCTCCTCTGCCTAGATCTTCTGTGTCTGCACAGTGCGGTGTGACATCAACTAGAAAGCTCAAGGGCAGGAAACAAGGACTGAAAGTTCACTCAGTGCAAATGGTAAAAGTCAACTAAGTTATTTGTTTTATATTAATCCATCTTAGTACCAAGAGTTGGTCCTCTTATTTTGTCAGAAAAATTGTGGGGGCTTTGTGATATGGTATTATTTTGAAACGTTTTGTTAATATGAATTTAAATATTTTATAAAGACAATCAATTACTTAAAGGCATTTTTTTGTGCGGCTCTACTAGTGGTCCTAGGGGTTCCTTAGCTCCTTGACCTTCAACAACATCTCGTTTCAAATGTCAAGATACGTTCATGTGAAACTTTAATATTAGGAAGAAACTTCAGATTACAACATGTCAGACAATGGAATCATTTAGATTTATTGTTTAAAGCAAAATGGCAGAGCCCGCGTATTTGGGAGAGATAAGGTAAAAAACATTTTTGCTTAGAAGCTAATAAAATGCTGTGTTTTTTTCCCCCATTTATGGTGAGTTATGGTTGTTCTTATGTGATTGGAAAATTGTTGAGCCATTCTTAAGCAAGCCTGCTATCCCCTGGGAAGTCACTAATACGGGAACATGTGATGTTTGATCTGTCCATTGAGACCAATTATATTAGTCAAGGTAAGTTAAGCTGCTGTAACAAAAGACCCCACAATAATGTGGAATAATGTACAAAAAATTTTACTTACAGATAGCAATTTGAGGTACATATTCCTGGTCCTATGCAGCTGCGTCCAGGCATTCAGAAACCCAGTTGGAGCACAGTGCTGGGCTTTTCAACACCCGGCTTCCAAAATTACTCTGGTCACATCATTCCAGCCTGCAGGTAAGAAGAAATACCAGGGTTTCCAGTAAAACAAATGAGGTGGAAGTCTTAAAACATCACTTCCACTAACGTTTCTTGGCAAGAAGTTCATGCCAGAACCATACCTAGCTACCGGAGGCTAGGGAATGTATTCTATTCATTTGCCCAAGAGGAAAGGAAGAATGATTTTGGGAAAGTGCTGGCGGTCTCCATCACACTGTCATGTTGTGGTTGTCAATTTACCGGTCTCTGGTCTGTCACGTAACTGAGTTTTAATTTCATCATGTGTTTATGACATTGTTCAGTTTGGTGAATACCCAACATTTATATCACAAAGTCCTGCTAACTCACCTCTGTGACTAAAAGAATTTTACATGGTTCTCCCCCTGGGACTGACATGAACAAGCAACAAGCCCTAACATTTACAAGTGAAAATGAAAAAATGCAACCTGAAATTTCTTGAAAATGGAGGCAAATCAGCTGATATTTTTTTTTTTTTTGGAGCAGTGTGCAATTTCTATGCTCCTCTCTTTTCCCCAAGATACCAGTGTAAGACAGTGTGTAAGCACTGTCAAATGTGGCCTCTGTTATGAGGATCTAACTAAGCCAACACACCTCATAAAAATTACAGCTATATGGTTTAAAGGCCCTCTGAATCACTATTTTCATTTTAACAGTTTGTATACCAGGGCGCCTGGGGGCTCAGTCGGTTCAGCGGCTGATTTTGGTTTTGATTTGGGTCACGAGCTCATGGGTTCTGCGATGGAGCCCTACATCAGCCTCCTGGCTCAGCGGGGAGTCTGCTTGAGAGTCTCGCTCTCTATCCCTCTTCCCCTCCCCCAACTCATGCGCACACGTGCTCGCTCTCTCTCAAAATAATAAATATCTTTTTAAAAATCATACTTTTTTAAATAATAAAAATGAAAAAAAGGTCTTTAACCTATTTTATTAATATTTTATCACTTCGTTACTAATAAAATAAAATAGATTTAGCTCTTCTAATTATTATGAGGAGGAGCTGAGGGAGGTTTTGTTGTAAAGCAAAAAAAAAATCATGCTTCAAATTTTGATTATTTTATAAAGAAATTAATTAATTTGTGAGATTAACTTTTGCTGTCTACTTCAACCCAAGTGTACATTATGAGTCCTGGTTAGTATTTCTTTGATCCTCAAACAATTTGTAAATAAATATCATTAAATTTAATTTTCCTTTAACTTCATAAAAGAAAAAGAAACTGACATAAAATTGAAGGTATTCGTGAACTTTAGGTAATTGTTACTTTCCATCAAGAGATATTAATCCCTTAGACCTTCTAGAGTTTAAGAAAAACATGAAGCACATTAAAAATCTTGGAGGTAATCGTGGTTTTATTTGCTTCTTCATTACATATATGCTCGTTCTCTGAGCTTATCCGGATTTCATGTTGTGGCCTGATTTTCCTTTTACCACTTTACTCTTGCTGGTAGCCACTAACCTGTCTCTTCTTCCTTTTTTGAGCATTTCAGTCCTAAAGCTTTCAGGGAGAGCAAAGCAAGGGAGACAAATGTGGTTTCTGGTGGAAGGTGGCACAGTAGCCCAGAATGGTGGTGGGGTCACAGCCCAAAGGTAGTGAGGAAGGAGCCTCCGTGGGGGGACTGTCTGGAATGAGGAGTCAGGGTCCAAGCAGAGTGGAACAGGGGGTCCCCACAGGGAGCGGCCCAGTGGAGGATGTTAGAGCCTGATCGGGGTGAGAGGGATCCACTAGCACAGGCAGACTGGCAAGGGCTATCTGAGCCCGAGCGGGATGGGAAGGAGGTTCACACACGGGGCTGGTGGCAGAACTCAAGCAAGCACAGAAGATCATCCCCAAAAGGGAGGGCCCAGCAGAGTGGTGCAGCACCCAAGCAGGGTCAAAAGGACATCTGTGGAGGTGTGGGGGGCTAGCCTGGTAAGGGGTGTCAGAGCCTTTTCAGGAGGAGGTCATTCCCTCAGAGTTTGGGGGCTGGCTCAGAATAGGAATTCAGCATCTGAGCAGGGAAAGAAGGGAATCCATGTGGGGCAAGGGATGGTGGCAGGGATCAGAGGCTGATAACATAAAGGGGGATTTATAAAAAATTAAAGAGACTAGAGATAATGGAAACCAAATTTTCCACTGTCAGGGAAGGGAGTTACAAATATAGGAAAGGAAAAAACTAGAATTCAGCTCTGTGGTATTAGACTGGAATTGGGATGTTGGGATTTATCAGTGTGAACTCATGATTTTCAGTATGTATTGATGGGTATAGAAATACATATAGATGTAAAGGTGAGAGGGTGAATGTGTGTGTGTGTGTGTGTGCGCATGGGTGTGTACATGTATATATTGTACATGCATATATTCCCTAGCTTTGTCCCCTGGAAGAGCCTGGGATTAGTTCTTCCCCAATGGCAATGAGCACATCTTGGCTTCTAAAGATTATTTTCCTCTAAAGGAACCAGAGCTCTTTGGATAAATGGCTGATTCCAGGGCTGGGACAGAGAAAGTCAAAGATCAGCCCAGAAAATCTTTGTACGCCCCCAAAGCAAGAAGTACTCGAGAGGAATGATGGGGCACATCCAAAGGACACAGAAGCTAGCTTGAATGGGCTCCCAACTGACAAATGGAGACAATTTAAGCCTTGAAATAAGTAATAGTAATAGATTATAACCCACTGAATAAAATAAAAAATCATGAGTCCACATAGATACAAATAAATGAATAAATAATGGATATTTACATCATATCACAAAATATTTATTACAAAGAGGAAAACAGTGTCTCTGAAGTGGGGGCGCCTGGAAGATACCCCTTTATTTAATCAAGTGACCAAAGTAAACATCATCAGTAACGGGATAAAAGGGTGTGATGGTAAGAACACAGCACCGCTTCTGTGTTATTCCTGCCAAAGATGCAAAACCTAAATCTAATCCTGAGGAAACAATATATAAATCCAAATTGAGGGATAATCTACAAAATGACTCATCTGTAATCCTCAAATATGTCAGGCCTTGAAAACCAAGAAAAGACAAAGGACCTGCTAAAGACACATGACAACTACATGCAACAAATGGTTCTGAATTAGATCCTTTTGCTGTGAGGGACTTACTGAGACAGCTGGAGAAACTTGGGTCTAAGGATTGAATGGCAGTAATGCATGTTGGTACATTGTTGATACAATGTTGATACATTGTTTCCTAACTGATGGTTGTAGTGCTGTTGGAGAATTTCCTTGTTGGTAGGAAATACCCACTGAAGTATTCAGGGGCAAAGGAACATCGCACTGGCAACTACTCTTACACAGTTTATTGGGAGGAGGTATTTGTATTGTACTTACAATTTTTTCTGTAAGTTTGTTTCAAAATTATACAATGATAACTCTATCTAGCAAAACTCCACTAAGCTGGAGCTTTTAATCACTGGGACAGACTGGGGATAACAGGAATTGCTGCACTGATGCATACGGTTGAAAATGTTTCTAGCAGTGAGGTTAAACCTTCTCGGGAATCTTAAAAATATAATCTTGTCACACTTTGATAAGTATCTCACTCCCAGGAAGAGATCGGTTGACTATTTTTCTCTTCAAAGTCTGGTACTCAGCTTGGAAACCACTCTTAGTTCATTTGCAGAATTCCAAGGCTCTCTTCAGAGGTAGTTGCTTTTCTGAGAGAATGTCAGAGGTGGAGATAATACATATTGGAACCATGAATTGCTTTGGTTTGCCCAGACGGTCTTCCTTTTGCTTGCTTTTGAATATTTTAAAAAATTTTATTTTACTATAACTAGATGATTGCTAATGGACATGAATTTCCAGATAGCAAAACATAGTCAACCATTTCATGAAAAGCAGAAGATAACTCTGGTAATTAAACAAGGAAGAAAAGATTTAATTTTGCAAAAAAAAAAAAAAAAGTCCAAAGTTTAAAACCAAAGCCCACCTTTTAAAAAAGATTTTATTTATTTATTAGAGAGAGAGAGAGCACATGCATGAGAGAGAGTGAGAGAGAGAAAGAGAGAGAGCCGGAACAGGGGCAGGGGGAGAGGGAAAAGCAGACTCCCTGATGAGCAGGGAGCCCGATGTGGGGCTCATCACAGGACCCTGGGACCATGACCTGAGCCGAAGGCAGACACTTAACCAACTGAGCCACCCACATGCCCCCAAAGCCCACTTTTAGTATGACCCTTTAAGAGAAAGACAAATCTGGAGGCAGAATATCTTGTAAAATAACAATTCACATTCAAGAACCTGGACATCATGGTGAAATGATTATAGCCACTACCAAATATAGATCTCGGGAGACAATTCATGAATTCTGAGTATGGGTCAGTCTTCTGCTTCCTTTTCAATTACCTTAATACTGAAGACCCCGCTATGGTCCCCCCCCATCTCGTGTGGCACCTGCTGACTCCTCAGGGAGCCGCAAGTCTGGGGGAGGACCTCAATTTCACAGTGATGTCAATTTATGAAACACTAAATGAGACCACTGCCAAGAAATGCTTGCTCACCCTCTTTCAGCAGCAGGGGAATCTCCCTTCCCTTCTCTGGGTGAAGTTAAAGAAAGGATTCATAAATGAAGTCCAATCCTTCTCACCAACCCCAGCCCACACCTCCCAGCAATTAAACTTGAAAAAAAAAAACCTGGTTAAAACCACTTCCTATATTTGAGAGTAGAGAGGGCTAGGCACAATTTCCTGACTGAACAAAGCAGCCTAATACTTAAAGAGAGCAACTCCAGACTGTTATAGAGACGAGAGGGACCACAGCAAGGATGACACCCCGAACAGACTGATACCCTTTCATCTCCCATCCTCCCAGCATGATGTCAAAAAGAGGCTGATAGGAAACTCGGCCTTCTGCAAAGAAACACCTTCTCTTCGCTGCCCTAAAGAAGGCAGCTGATCCCACGTGCCAGGAAGATGGAGCCAAGCTTGCTGATGTGGGGAATCTCTACATTCATCACAGTATCTGGCTACATGACAGGTAAGAGGTCACGGGTGCCCTCAGAATCTTGGGAAGGCTAATGGATATTACCTCTACCCAGCCACAGAATCGGGGAGAGGGCACCTAAGTAGAAAATGCAGACAAAGGGGTTGAATCTCGGGGTCTACCCCTTGTCCATGACCCACCAGGGCCCCATGTTATGCTTCAGTCATCCCTGATCTATAAACAGAGCTTGAAGTGGTGGGATCTCCTGCCACTCAGTCTTTGTTATCTCTGGGGTGAATAGAGTGGCATGATATTTGGATGTTAACAGGATACTAATGAGCAGGTTCCTCAAGAAATGTTCTCTTATATTCCAATGGATTCAGTTTTTCACTGCACCAACCAGCTGTAAGATAACACTAAAAATCTACTGGGAATCTCTCTAAGACCAGGGTAATGTCCTGAGATGTTAGTAACCGATACAGGAAACATCGGGATAATTTAAGTTTGGCTTCAAGGATGTATATGCTGTTTTTTACTGCCTCAGGAAATAATGCCCAGGATTTTCCTTACATGTGCAATGTTATAGAAATTTTAGAAAGCGTACGAGTACTCACTTTCAGAACTCTACTTTTTCTTATATTTTCAGGTGTATATATGCATGTATACACATGTGTATGTATCTGTGTACACACACACACACACACACACACATGCAAATTTTGGATTTCATTCATCCTTTCAAATGGGTTTTGTCAAAGATTTTTTTTTTAACAAATAAGAAACCACTAACTTCTACCTCAAACCACCTTTCCTAATTGACTGTGAATTTTCTAATAACTTCTTCCCTTGCTTACCAGGAAGACAGATAAGATATCAAAGTCTACAATTTCATAGCCCTAATTTCTAGATGAATAATAATGCTAACTGGCCACAGAAAGATGTGTTAAGTGAAACATGTTGTTGCATATAAGGCGCCTTTTTGCTTACTTGGTGAAGTAACTAGGTTATGTCGAGCTGTGAACTGACCCAGGGGTAGGAATTGCTTCACTATGGAGTTGAAGAAGGCATGATCTCTGGAAGGCTTATAAGAAGATTTCTGTTTCAGCGTAGTCTTTGCAAAGTGGGAGGACAGTCCAAGTTAAAACAGAAAAGCCTTTACAATATCTCTGGGAAACCCATTTCAAGTAAACTTGTGTTATTGCTAGCTACTGGTGACTTACCTGAAGATATGGATGGTCTTGGTGGCAGTGTGGCAAGTGGCAGTATTATGAGGACTCTTCCATTCACTCAGGTCTCCAAAAATCTATTCAATACCTCTTAGTCCCCATCTCGACACTGCAGGAAATACGAAAATGAACAAGACATAGGCTCAATCCTTGAGAGACTTATAACTTAGTAAGGGAGGGAAAGGCATGGGTATCATAACAGTACTACAGATTAGAATTTGATGGGAATCATGAAGCTTCAGGAGAGCAGCATGCAAAAAGAGCACTGAGAGTCTAGTAAACTTCCCCCAAGTGGACATTCCAGATAGAAAGGCCCCTATGAGCAAAGACACAGCAGAGGATGAGGGAAGAGCAAGTGGTCTGCTGTGGCCCCCAACACTGGATGGGCATGTGGGGACACTGGGGATCAAGTCTGAAAAGACAGGATGGGGTCAAATGAATGATCCAAGGCCTTAGATAGCAAGTTATAAACTTTAACTTCATTTGGTAGTCAATGAATGACTACTAGAAAATAAAAATGGCCATGACCATTAAAGAGTACCTTCTATGTGCCAGACATGTAAGTCTTATTTTCATCTTCATAACCACTTCACAGTGTGGATGTCACAAACTCACTGGATGAAGGACCCAAAACTCAGAAGTCACACAGACAGGAACAGAGTTGACGTTCAAACCCAGGGCTCCCTGACTTAGGCTCTTTCCATTCACTGCAGACACCTCTATGGAGGTGACTCTGGCATAGAGTGGAGGGAGATCAGGTGCACAGAGATAAGCTGTGAGGCCCCTAAAATAGTCCAGTCAAGAGGCAAATGAGGACCTGGTGGCCAAAGAGAGTGAAGTGGGTTGAGTTTCTGGGATTAACATATGGTTTAGGAACCACCCCAGGATAAGAAAGAATCTCATCTCAGACCTTTTCCTCCAAGAGAAGGAACCCAGTCTTAAAATAAACAAGACTTTTTATTCCTCAGGGGGGAGCGGTCTCTAACGAAATCAGACTGTCAACAGATGCAATTTCTAGCTGATTCATAGGGCAGATTTTCATTCTGAAAATTTCCAAAGCCACCAGTTAAAATTGTGATGGGTTGCAGAGGATGTATTAGTCAACTTGGGTGTTTTTAGTCTCTATATTACTGGGTCCTGGGATGTGGTTAAAAAGAGAATTCTCCTGATGTTACCAACATGGCACGTTAGTGAAGGCACCTTTCTCAGAATTGTGGAAATTCTGAAAGTTTATCTATGCTTTGATCATCTTTCTTTCATTCTAGGAATTCTGTGATCAAATCTTCATCCCCTAGATTCAAAAAAAAAAAAAAAAAGAAAGAAAGAAAGAAAGAAAGAAAGAAAGAAAGAAAGAAAGAAAAACCCAAAGTGTGGAAACCCATTAAGATGATATTTTTGTCTAATTATCCCTTCTTGTAAAGACTACTGCCCACACTGGAATTTCCCATCTTCAGGTTTGTCATTAAAACCCAAAATGTTTAACTCTCCACATTTAATCATTCCATTTCTTTAGATCCCAAAGTGTTGTTCCCATGGTTAATTGTGATCATCCTCAAGATATACCTTGGAGAGACAGGGCTTTGGTAAGCTTAGGGAATACCTCATAGATCAGTTGCTACTCTCTTTAAAACAGCATGTTTTAAATAGGCAGTGCTGTATGTCACCCATACATATGCTCCATTTTAGATTTGAGCAAACCAAGGCGCACAAAAAAGTGATTTCACTCATGGTCAGTTAGAGGTGACAGTCAAGAACTATTGTTGACCCCTACAACTCTACCACTTGACCCCACTCATCTCAAAGAGAAGTATTCTTAGATTTCTTTGGGCAAGTCTTGAGCATTCTGGATACTTCTTTATATGTCTTGTGGAAGTCATTCCTGTAATAGCTAGAGTCACCCTTGAGTCAGGCTATCCCTCAGCATGGTGGCCATTCAAGTGAATTTCCTTGCTCCCGTCATTGCCCAGAGGCCGATAGAAACTTCAAAAATTAAGAGTTCCCTTAGAAAGTAGGGTCTGTCACCTGAGGTCAGTGAAGAGAAGAATTAGGAGAAAATTGAACTTTGAAAGTGGGCCAAGGCACCTCCTAACAAACATTGTTGGAGGATGGAAGATAAGACATGTGAAGAGCATGACTTTTGACAAATTGCTCTCCCTCCCTGGGCCTCGGTCTCTCATCTCGGTAAATGAGAAGGTTGATAGAGATGATTTTGAGACTCCTGTTGTTTTGTCAAAAATTCTGAAAAGGAAAGAAAATAAGCTCTGCTTAAAAGGCATTTTCAAGCTGGGGTATTTTCAGATGAAAAAGTTTCCAGACTGAAGACATATACACAGGGTCTGGGTTAAAGAGACATTTAAGTGGCGGAGTACCGAAGCCCAACATCTCATTGCAGGTTATTTCCAACTCTTGAAAGGTACTCCCCTGCACTCAGACATGACCCACTGCTTCCGTACATGCTGCAGTTGTAAGCATCAAGGCCAAAACACCACTGAGGGCTGGTGAGGCGTTCTGCTGCTTGTTTGCTTCCTCGGGGAATCTTCGCCTTCAAACAATTTCCTTGTTCCTCACAGAAGAGGTCCTACACGAGTGGGAACCTGTTCCTCTTCTCTTTATTGCTGGCCATTTCCTGTGAGAAAAGGAAAGGTCTTCATTCAATTGGTTGCTTCAAAAGTTATAAGCCCTCCATCCCTGAAAATGTTCAAATAGAGGCTGTCTGGCCACTTCTGGGGGGGTGCCATCGAGGGGTGCCCATGCTGGATGGGAAGAGGGACAGGGCGGCCTTCTGGCCTCTTTCCAACCATCCACGTTGGTTCTCCTCTGCCTCCTTCCAATATGTTTTACTTCCCCTCCTAGAAAATGAAATTAAGGATATGTGATTTTCACATTTTTCAAATCCAAGATCTACACACGAGTGCAGATTTTTGGCTCTAGGAGAGAAAGCACAGTCCACTGTCTGCCCCCCTGCCCCAAACTCTGGACGACGGCAAGAAACAGAAAAGGAAGGTGACTGAGACTGGGCAAGGGGAAGCCTCTGAAAAGGTAAAACTTGAACCATAGGTTTGGGTTTGGCAAACTTCCAGTTAGCCAGACATTCGGAGTAAAAAGTTCCTCCGTCCCTTTCCTCTCCACAAAGTCAAGGGCTCCCTTTCTCTGGAAGTGGTTGAGCGAAGCCTCAATGAGGGGTTGTCAAACACGGGTGGAGAGATTTCCCAAACCAGGCAGGAGGCTGAAGTGAGAGCCTCTGATCCCTTTGGACTTAGAATCTGTGACTGCTTCTCTCCGGGCGGACAATGCGTGCCACACTGGCATCAGTCTGTGGCCCACTGAGGGGGCCCTCAAAAGCTCTTGGGGGGGTCTCTAAACTTCCTGAGATCCTCGTCTCTTGTTCAGCTCTTCGTCTAGGCAGGTATCAGGTGAGGAAAGCTCAAAGACCCTTAAGTACCTTCCTCTCCACCGGTCTTCCTAATAATTTCTTCAGGAAGTTCTTCTTTGGTGGAGTCAGCCAATGCCCCAGGTAGCATCAAGGGGGAAAAAAAAAAAAGCCCAGAGAACCTCATGGCATAAAGATCAACTCATTTGTCACTCCTATACACAGAGCCTGAACATCTCAACAGGGAGAACAATGTGATAGCAAGAATCCATCTAGCTTTTTGGTTCTTAATCTTTTTTGAGTGGTGAGTCCTTGAGAAAATCTGATGAGATCTAACTGTCTCCTCAGAAAAACGTACACAGACACAAAATTTGGAGTATAATTCTCTGGGTTGTGGCCTCCCTGTAAACCAGGGTCACCCGGTAAGACCTCTGAACTGTTCTTTGCCATTTTAACACTCATAGCCATGAACAGAGAGAATGAGACACAGGAAGTTACCCTCCCTGGGAAGAGATCTGTAGTTGGCTTGGCAAAGGCAACTTAAGAGGCATGGTTGTACCTAGGGAGGACAGCAAGAAAATGACAAACCAAAAACACTAGGCGAGCAAGGAAAGGGGGGAATCAGGACTGGAACCCAGGCCTCTTAAATTCCAGTCTAATATTCCTGCACGTCTTTGCATGGACTCTCGGTGATACACATCCACCCATCCATTTGCACGTTAGCATCACCCACATGAAAGAGAGGGTGGTCCTTGCCCTCAAGCTGCTCATGGGGATGGAACATCTGCTGAGCAGTTCCTTTTAGAAGACAGCTGAAGGAGAGCCAACAGTGTCTGCCAATGAGTCAGTGCCCATCACTGAACCCCCACCAGGCTTTCAAATAAGTTACCCACTTAGGGGCAAACAATAACACAGTCATCTCTAGGTATTTTAGGTATTTTCCCCTCTAAGATTACTCAGATAGTTTTTGGCTATTTGACTTATTTTATGGTTCCTCTCGGATTTGCATCCATCAATAAGAGAACACAAGTCTCACTGGGAAATGTATTTACAGCAGTGGTTCCCAGTGTGTATCTGGGATGCTTTAACAAATGATGTCCAAGCCCCACCCAAGCCCAATTAAGACCAGTTAGGGTAGACTCTCTGGGGATGAGAACTGGACATAACAATAATTTTTTTCTAAGTTCCTTAAGAGATTTTAGGACACAGTTAGGATTGAAATCCACAGAATGATGATTCCCATGGTTGGTCTGATTCCATTATCTCCTTTCTATTCACTGAGAATAGGTGCCTTAACGCAGTACTTCCCAAAATTTAATGTATTTACAAATCACCAGGGAATACTGTTATGTAGCAGATTCTGATTCAGGATCTCTGGGGTGGGGACTGAGATTCTGGTTTCGAACAGGCTCCCGTATGAGGCCCATGTTGTTGGTTCATGGACCCCATTTTGAGTAGCAAAGCTATCATGTGAGAGAGGAAATGCACATTGTGTCTACCCACACAGAACTTGTAACTCAAATGAGAAAACCAATTTGGGAAAGACACAAGATCAAATATTGCAAAGTAGTACATGGCAAAGTCCATGCATGGCCTAGCGATCCAAATAGGGTGGGTAATACACTTCCTGGAGAGCCTGGAAAGGCTGCTCAGCGAACATGGTCCTAGAACATAACGACTATCAGGACATGGGGTGGAGGATAGTATTTTCTAATGATTTTGCTAAAGTTGTATACGTGGATCATGCCTTGTGAGTAATAGACTGAAAACTGAGGAGTTTATGAGGGCAATGAAATAGAGAGCCCATATTTCATGTATAAACCAAAGCTTTTGTGTGTGTGCTGAGCAAAATGAGACTCAAGTGACTGGTTGTTCTCTGAGGAAAACATACTTCTGCTCAGACAAAAAGCACTGGAGTCCTCCCCTCACTTTCATCCTCTAGGTGTCTACACATGTCAGTGGTGTCTGGTGGGTTTCCTTCGCACGATGAATCATTGGATCGGCATCGCCAGTACCATATGACACCCCTGATAACAGTCAGGAAGTCAGGGGTCTAATTTCCCCTCCCCCCATCCAGATTTTGCCCCTGGCCTGGCTGCAGCTAACCACATACCATGAGGCTAGATTCTAGGAGCTTCCCTCCTGACAAGCCATCCCTATGCCCCCATGCACCCAATCCCTGGGGCTTGTGATCAGCAACTCAACTCCGTGCCGGATATCCTGCAAACAGGACCATTTCAGACAGTAGAAAACTCTAAGGCACCAAAGTGTGGGTGGCGACCTCACTGGGAAGATAAAGGGAAGGAGTTAGGTGCCGATCAGAGCTCTGTGCCTCTAGGCAGGCCTTGGCCAGGGTGGGAGGCAGGAGGCAGATTAGTCAGACGCGCTTTTCGGGCTTGTTTTCTCTCCAAGTTCCCCACCTGTCTCTTGCCATATGCAGTGAGAAAGTAAGCTGGTGCCGGGAGACTAGGAGCAGTTGAGTGCATTTCCCTAAAAGCAGAAGAAAGAGCAGTAGGTTTCTAAAGAATAAAAAGGAAGCTCTAAAGAGGCAATTGGTTCCTTTCCCCTGAAGAGCAGGGAGAATCGCCCCGTCTCCAGTAAGCCCGGCCGCCTATGGCAGGAGAGAAACAGCTGAGCGAAACCGTAAGCTGGGAACTGGGAAGAGAGGGCCACTGAAGGCAAGCCAGCCCATGAACCCTCACACCAATGCTTGCTGCCTCCTTGCAGGCTGATTTGCTTTCAGCCTTGTTCCAAGAAACTTTTTCCCCAGGAATCATAATGACAAGCGCTCATATTCATGGCCCGCATGCTCTCCTTCAGGTATTATGGGAAGGCAGAGTGTCACTTCAGTTAATGCTCAAAATCAGATAGGCCTCCTTATCCTCCCGATTTTACACCTGGTACGTTGAGGCTCACAGAGGTTAAGTAGGTTGCCCAGCGTGATACAGCGAAGGAACAGCTAGGATTTGAGATTGAATTTTTTACTGTTCTTCTAAACTGCTGCTAAGGTCATAAATTCATGTGCCATATTAATAAGGAAGCTGAAATATGTGTCTATGGGGTATGTCCTGCCGCTCCTGCGGTTGTATAAATCCCCGGGTCTGCGCTCCCCCAAATCTAAACCCCGCTGCCGCGAAGCTGCCCCTGCCTCTGCTCAAGGGCGCGAACTGACCTCTCAAGTCTCATGGCTTCCTTGGAGTCTTAAGTTCCCCGAATCCTGCTGTTGCCCTCCTGTGTTCTTTCCACCACCACCCCCCGCCCCCCGCCCTTAAGAGCAGCTTCGAGTGCCTTTCTCGCTTTTGACTCTGCTTCAAAGAAAGCGCTTCAGTGGAGCCGAGTCTGCCCCAGCCGCCCACAAAACAAGAGGAAATTCTGAGCACCTTCAGGCATGAGTCAACCCCACCATGTTCAGGAATCTCTGCCCACAGCATCCCCCACTCTTTTCTGTTTGGGCCTGAAAAAGATACCTTCTTTAGAAGCCTCGCTGCTTTTGGTCTTCTCAGCAATAAGAAAACAAGGTGAGGGTAGGGTGTATGCCCCCGAGGCGTGATAGTGGGAGTTTTCTCGGCTGTGGAGTTTTTCAGAGTTTAGCAAACATTGCCGCCAAGGTACAGTGGATAGATAGATGGGTGGAAGAAGGAAGGGGTAGGGTGGCTGGGGACAGATCGTCCATGGCACGGCTTTTAGTTACGTGTTCATTCCTTCGTGTATTAATCATTCAGTGAGTCGTTATGGAGCAACAACTGTGGGTCAGACACAGGGTTAGAGATGAATGTGGCAGCCCCGTTCCTGGGCCTCCGGGAACTCCTCGCCCAGCAGGAGAGAAATAGCTTGCAGAGACAATTACAACACATGGTAAGGTCTAAGATCTAAGTGTGAAGGAAGAGCGGATGGGACACAGACATTCCTTCTTATTGCGAACCTGGTCACAACTGCCTCCCGTTTACACTAACAGGAAGGAGCGCTGAGAGCATTGTGTTGTCATTATTAATTACTAAAATTATTACAACCAAACACCACGGATGTCGAATTACAATAATATTCGAATCATACAGACAGAGGATTTGCAGACGCTCTTTTGCTCAAGAAACTCCTTAACGGAGAAAATGGAAACATTTCAGGTGCGGGTACTGACATTCCTTTAAGAACAAACTGATTGCTCCCACAGCCCCCAAGTATTTGCGAAGCAGCACGTAGAGACCCGCGCTGGCCAACCCCCCGCACGCCCAACTGTGTGTGAGCAAGTCCCCAGCCCTAGATGTCCGGAAAGCAGGTGCCGCTCCAGGACAGAGATGAACGGCACCTGATCACTACTTAAAAGCAAAGGAACCGTGTTTTTTGTTGTTGTTCTTGTTGTTGTTGTGGTGGTGGTTTTTCATTTCAAAATGAAATGAGCCCCCGTGGAGCGAACTGGCCCCTCTCCTCAGAGAAAGATCGGTTTATGACGATACCAAGTAAAGGGCGTAGAAATCGTTTCTAAGAGTTTTGCTTGAAGCCCTGAAATTTAAATTGACGTCAGCTTCTTCCTGTCTGGGAGCTCGGTGACTTTCCCGGGAGTTTTGGGGGCGCTGACTTGGCAGGAGACGACGCAACTGACAGCTGTCCTGGCCGCCGTGGTTTCCCCGCCGGTGAGGCCAGCCAGAGCCCTGAACCCAGCTGAGCAGCCGTGTGGTATCTTGCTTCCGGCCCCTGTGGTAGTGACACCTCTGTTCAGAGCCTGATTTAGAATAAAAGGACCTTTGTAAAGAGAAAACTCCTCATTTTAAGTGGAAAGCAAAACAAACAACTACCAAAAAAAAAAAAAAAAAAAAAAACCTTTGTAAAATGAAAGGCAGTTCCCTCAGACACCCCGCTCATGCCCGGGGGAGCACAGAGACCGCAAAGGGTAAGCATGTCAGCTCGCTTCCATCCTTGTGCCGTAGAGTTCACTTTGGGGCTTTCACTGACTGTCACCGCCTTTCACCGACTGTCACCGCCTTTCACCCGGCAGCCTGTCAGTTTCACTTTCCGACTCCCAGGGCCTCGGGCCTGAGCTCGCGGCGGGTGCGTGCCACCGAGCCCCACGGGGCTGCAGACTCCACACCCACCATCCCAGGCCTCCTCACAGCAGCCCCGCCAGATGGGTGCCACTATCGTTCCCATTCCACAGATGAGGCATCCAAAGTGCTGAGGCAGTAACTCACGTGGCCGAGAAAGTGACCGAGCTGGGCTATCTGCTCCATCCCCGTATAAAGGAAGCAAGCTGTGGACAGGCGTCATTGAGTCCCAGGGGCTTCTTAGGCAAGGCTTCAAGTCTCTCACTTTAAGTCTTCTTTCATCCATCCCCAGATTTAGTCCCCTGAAAGTGACTTTCATGATGCCTTGGCCCTGACCCAAGAGCTCAAATCCTTCCCTGCTGCCTCTGGGACCCGGTCCGGTTCCTCTGCCTGGTGTCCAAGATTCTGTCTACCTGGGACCATCTGCATGTCCTCTGCTCACAGGAGCCCCCAGCTTCATGCATCCCAGCCAGCAGTTCTGACCTGCAAACACAACTTCCTCACCTGTGGTTCCAAAGCTCGGCCCCTAGGGGCACCTCCCCTCTTACTGGAATAATCTTCCACGGCTCCTCTGCCTGCTTGGCATTCTTCCAAATTGCAAGGCATCCTGGGAGAGCAGAAAGGGCTCATGACTTCGGGAGTCTACAGGCTTGAATTCAAAGACTCGCTTGGACTTGTGTGACTCTATCTCCCTTCAGAACAACTGGCGGGTGCCATTCTCTGCAGGCACGAGCAAGGGGGTGGGCATCTGACTGACACAGGGTGGTAGGCACCGGGCGAAGAAACAGCAGGGTGCTCTGGGAGTGCAGAGCAGTGCAGTCACAACACCAGACAGTAGGGTCCAGAAGCCTTCCTGGAGAAAAACGTTGAGGGAGGCGTGCCGGGGAGGCAGGGGTCAGGAAGACGGGAACTGAGCTGTAAGCACAGCACGAGCAAAAGGCCAAAGACAAAAGACCCAGTGAGCTTTGAGAGCTGCACACACTTCCAGCAGACTGGAGAGCTCGGGAGGGCAGCCGAGGGGGCGATTTCTGAGGCTGGGCATGAGCTTTGCCAAGTACAGGGCTTTGGACCGTATCCTGCAAGGAACAGGAGACTACAGGGTGGTGTCAGGCAAGGGAAAGACACGATTCGTGCTTTCGACAGTCTAGGTAAGAGTTGATGGCAGGTGGGTTCTTTAAGCCTCCGTGGGCCTCAGTTGCTATGGGTATAGAATGGGAACAACAGGGGCGCCTGGCTGACTCAGTCAATGGAGTGAGCGACACTTGATCTTGGGGTTGTACGTTCGAGGCCCACGTTGGTGTCGAGACTCCCTTAAAGAATAAAATCCTTAATAAAATGAAATGGGAATATCACACCCCGTCCTGGGTGGCTGCGGCTCTGGGGAACGTGGAAGGCTGTGTTGCTTTCAGCGCTGGCTGAGCCCACAGACTGAACTCAGCTAAAGCCGCTAAGGGGAGTTTGCTTTTCCCAGGCCAGTTTCTCAAGCACAGGTGAGGGCTTTTGGTATAACTTCATGGACAGTCTTAAGCTCCTCCCCGTGCTGTGTGGTCCACCCCGTCATCCCACCCACGCCGAAATGTCCCGTCCTTCTTCTGTCTGTGGGGTAGCACCTGTCAACACGTAGACTTGGGGAACACTTCTCGGCTGCTGTTTGTTGATACTAACCCGGACGTGAGCAAGGCACAGCAGACAAGCAGATCTGGCTGTTGCCAAAGCACCAAGAACCCCGGGACCCGGAGAAGCACTTCCCCCTTTCAGTTAGTTTGTGACCTGCATTTCCACGTGTGGATCGTCACACTCTGTGAAATGCATCGTGCGTACGTCAGTCCATTCCGGCCACTATAACGAATACCATAGACCGGCATCTATTGGTCCACAGATCAGGGGCCAGCATGGTGGGATTCGGGTGAGGACTCGGCCCAGGGCAGCAGACGATGACCTTCTCACTGTGTCCTCACATGGCCGAAAGCAGAGAGGAAGCCAGCTGTTCCCAGAGTGCCCTTGTGAGGGCACTCATCCCATCCAAGAGGGCCTCACCCTCATGACCTCGTCACCTCCTCGCACCCTCACATTGGGCAGTAGGGTTTCTCAACATATGAATTTGGGGAGGTGTGCAAATGCCCAGTCCAAACAGTATACACAATGTCTTGTTT
Source organism: Callorhinus ursinus (assembly GCF_003265705.2). Classification (NCBI taxonomy): domain Eukaryota; kingdom Metazoa; phylum Chordata; class Mammalia; order Carnivora; family Otariidae; genus Callorhinus; species Callorhinus ursinus. Next base: position 10,873,142 of record NW_027397098.1, read on the forward strand.
AAAACTGGAGTGATTCTGGAGAGCAGGAAGGCAGAGTGCCCTCCGAGTGAGGAGGGCAAGGGGGACACATCCCGGGACACAGAGGTGGCTGCTGGCTGCCTTGGATCCAGGGCCATCCGGGCTTCTGAGCATATGGATTCGCTGTGTCTGACACAATTAGGACCTGCGTCAGCCCGGCTGGCCCTCGCCTGACACCCAGGCTGGGCTGTGGTTCTGCAGAGAAGCATCCCTCGACTCCCTCGTGTCCCGAGACGTTTTCCTTATTCCCTCTTTCTGTGTTTCCCTTCTGGTCTTCAGTTTCTACCAGCATCATACTTAACCTGCCTGGTCTTCTTTGAAATCTCAGTGGAAACTCTGTTGCTTTCCAGTTGAAAATCTCAATTCTATTTCGCAGAAGAGTCCCTGCGGCAGACTGTGGGTGGGATTCACCGACGTACCATATTTCTACTAAAAATATCATTCCATCCCAAGAAATAGGTTTCAAAGGTTTGAAGAAAAACTGCTTTTAGATTTCAAAGAACAAGAGTATATTGTTTTTCTTATCTGATAAGGCTTTAATTTTCATCAGGTTGACATTCTGTGGTAAGCGTGTGGTTAACTCTTTCAAGTACAGAAGCTTGTTGCCAACTGAGAAGGCTCCTGGGGCCAAAGAGGACCACCTCCTGCCCATTTCATTTGCAGAGGCATTTGAGATCCCCAAACATGTCCCTGTTGATGCAGAGACAGCTGCTGGGAAGACTATTTCTGGTTCCCTGCTTCCTTCCTCCAAGGTAAACAGAAAGTAATTGGATTCCCACCCCACCCCCGCTTATTTTTTTTCCCCCTTGGTAACAAGTGTTCAGGAAGGCACAAGCTGTCCCCCAAAGGGTCTCACCCTGTAAGTCACTCATTCTTGGGTTGTGGGAACTGACCATGTGGCTCGCCAGGTCCAGCCAGACCTCAGAAACAGTGGGCCTGCTAACACAATGAGTCACAGATGGTCGGTGCTCCTGCCTGTAGGATGCGCCCACCTGCCCTGAGATGTTCTCCCTCAGAGCACACGGCCTCCCCCTTTGTTCCCCCAGGGACCACACACATTTTCTTTGATGGCACTCACTTCTTTTAACCCTGTGCCCCCTAAGTTCCCAGCCCTGTGACGCTGAACGTTGTTCCTGCCACGTTCCCCGCTGCATTTATGCCTGCCCAGGGAAGACGGGTGTTTGAATGAATGAATGAATGAATGAATGAATGAATGAATGAATGGACAATATTTCCAATACCAATACACCCATGCATTTATTCAGTGCCTCCTGCCGCCCACAGTGATGAAATACTTTAAATAAGTAAAGTTGATGTGGGCAGCCAACAACAACCCGAAATGACTGGAAGTATTTAAACCAAACCGTGGTGATCGGTTGGTGGTGAACAGGAAATGCACCGTGTTTTAACAGATTTGAAATCCATTATAAGCTATGCATGTGAACATAGGTGAGAAGAAGGAAAGTCACAGAGAATTATCATAAACAGTTCTTAGAAGATGAATTCAAAGAAACTCCATTTCCTCATTCTGACACAATCAAGGTTTAGGTAATTAACATTTTACGTATTTTTTTTTCCAGTTCACAAAGTAACCTTACACATTTTATCATTTGGTCCTGAAAACAACACTGCTCGAGGGGTAGTAAGAGCAACGATGAGGATTTGTGGGCATTTTACAGAGTTCAAGATCCTTCACTCACATTATTTCCACCGACACATTTCTGTTATTCATACCCTTGCAATTCACATGCCAGCAAAACATTTGACTCGTAGCCCCCTGAACACAAGAGTCCCTCTGCCAGGGGTACCTCATCTGCTGAACCTGCCAGGTGAACCCTATTTGCCCTTCAAACATGGTATAGTGAATAGCAGCCTCCCTCCTTACCGGGCTCCCAGACAGGGAACAATTCCCCAGCAGGGGCCACCATGCTCAGAGGCCCAGAAGACCAATGAGCACGGCGAAAAGCAATGATTTGGAGTGACTAAGAAGCTCCCACGGTCACGGTTAGTTAACGACCCTGAGGGATCTGCCACCTGCTGACCGATCAGCAGACTCCATCTCCAAACTAGAGCAATGAACTACCGTCAGTACCTCCCAACAAAAACTCAGTCCGTGTTCAACAAACCCACTTTCTGGATCCTCCTGAGGTTTGGAATGTGGCAGGAACAACATTCGAAGTCACAGGGCTGGGAATGCGGGAGGGGGGGGGGGTGAGGTGCGGCGCACAGGGTTAAAGGCTTATTGTCACAACCACAGGTTAATCACAGGGGCGGAGAACATCCTAGAGCTCACCTCCAGGCCATTTACTATGCTCCTAGTGCAACTGGTTCTGTAATTTAGGATGCTTGACTTGGCAACATTTTAAAGACATGTTGGAGGGGTGGAGAGACGGGAGGTAGAGAGGAATAGCAAGATGCTGCTGCTATGGCAGGTGAGCAGAGTGTGAAGGTCATGGGCATGAGAGGAGGCATGTACAGGAGGGATGGCAGAGGCAGAAATCGTAACTCTTGGGAAGTGATTCGATAGGAGGGCAAAGAGGGGGTAGGATTTAAAGAGGATGCTGAAGTGTCAAGCTTAGGTGACAACAGATGATGGGAATATAAGGATCAAGAAGAGAAATAAGGACAAGAAGAGGAACAGAGGACAGTGCGTTTGCTTTTAACTTTTAATTCTGAGATAGTTGTAGCTTCACATGCAGTTGTGAACAATAATAGAGATCCAATATGGCCTTTGTGCACTTTCCCCCATAACCATAGCACAATATCACAACCAGGAAATTGACATTGATACAATCCATCAATCTTATTCAGACCTCACCAATTTGATATGAATAGGGTCCGTGTGTATTTAGTTCAGTGCAACTTAATCAGAGGTGACCATCACGGCAGTTAAGATACACAACAGTTCCTATCACAAGCATCTCTCCTTAGCTACCCTTTGTAGCCACAACCATCTGCTTCCTTCCTTCCTAATCCCTGGCACCATACCGTTTCCATCTCTGTATTTTTGCCATTTTAAGAATGCTATGGGATGGAATTATACAAAATGTAACTTTTCAATTTGGATTTTTTTTCACTCAACATAATTCCCGTGAGTTCCATCTTCCTGCGTTTCTTAGCTGGCATTTTCCTGTAAAAGAGAGCTGTCTCCCCTCCCCAGTCCCACCCCACACTCTTTTGGTATCTCTGTGGATTGCTAACTTTTAAAATGATTTCATCGTTTTATTACTTTCATCACGAACTCTTTTGGGTTTACCAGATACACTATCATGTAATCTATAAGTACAGAGAGTTTGTATTTCCTTTAGTTCCAATTTTTATGCCTCTACATTCTTTTATCTGATTGCATTGGCTAAAACCTCAATGGCAATGTTAAGCAGAAGAAGAAATAGTATCTTCACCGAGAAACAAAGTTTTGAATAGAGGTGAAGCACTGGAGGTGGAAAGGTGAAAGAGCTACGTGTTATGTCTCCACCAGAGCTCAGGGCTGGAGAGAGGAGTCTGGAAGAGGCAGAGCGCAGCGTCGTTGTTAAGAACACAGGCTCTGAAGCCTAGCTGAGGCTCCCAGCTCCCGGGTCCTCTAGCTGTATGACCTCGCTGGGTGACTGCGGGCAGTTTACCAAACCTCTCTGTGTCTCATTTGTAAAATGGCAGGAATAAGTACAGTATTTATTTCACTGTAGAATTGAATTAGTTAATATATGTAAAGAGATTAGAACAGCTTTTTGAACTTCGTAAGAAATTCCGTAAGCGTTACGTCTTCTTTTATCATGTGGAAGCCCTCAGCACAGAGGGAAGACTTGAAGCGATGAGCCTCCTGAGAATAGAATGGCAAGAGCCAAGGTCAAATCATTGGGAAACTCCTCCATTGAACCCTTCTGAACACTTTCTGGGTCCCGGGTTCCTTTAAGACTCTTATGAAAGCTATCGTCTTCCTAATCCCAGCCCGAACATGCAAAGAACATCAGACAAATTCCATGTCCCTTGAAGGGACATGACAACTCAGTTAAATTTGGAATCCTGGATAGGACCCTGGAATAGGATAAGAACAGTAGGGGAAAACGGAGGATACCTGAATAAAGTATAAACTTTAGTTAATAATAAAGTATCCGTATTGGTTATTAGTGGTGACAAATGTACACACCAAGATAGCCATAACAGGAAAAACTCGGGTCGGAGGATGCATAAAACAAGAGTAAAGTGAGCATTCAGGGAAAGAAAGCCAAGGAGACACAGAACAAGGGGGTCATGATGTTTCACGATACCGTGAATGAAGTTTCAAGGAGGAAGAGCTAAAGGAACCAGAGTTAAAGGAACCGAACTTTGAGGAGAACAAGCATCACTGGACTTGTCGACTCACAGCTTTCTTGGTGCGCTCTGAAAAAACATCATTCCAGGGCAAGCCGAAGGCACACCGAACAGGTATGGAGTGAGCGGGAAGGGAGGATGTAGGAACCCTGAGGCGCAGGACTCCCATGAGATACTGAATTCCGAGGGAAGGAAATGAAGGTTGATTGCTGGGGCGGCTGTAAGTACCTGGGATGCTTCGGGGCTGAGGAGGTGGTGGTGAGACCGGGGACGCCAGAGAGGGGCAGCTGACGGGGCACCGCTCCAGAGGCAGCAGAGAGGAAGTGATCCGAGGCGCCCCCTGTTGGCCTTAGCGAGACCAGGAATGTGTTTTACGTGGAAAGACAGAAGGAAGAGCCTATGATGGCTTAAAGGGTATCTATGGTGGGGAAATGGTGAGATACAGAAAGAAAGCTGAGGAAGTTCAGAAATGAGGGGACAAATAAAGAGTAAGTGAGAAGGGGCGATCAAGCAAGTACTTCACGTGGACAAACCCTCAGTGTCGCTAAGGCTGGGCAGCAGTAGGAATGCAGAAGTAGCACCGAATATTCTGATTTCTATTTCAGTCTGCACACGCTAATCACTCTTAACCTATGTTTCCCTATCTATGCGTGAGATGCCATTCCTTTCAAAGGGATGTTATGAAAATCTTGGGTAAACTTAAAAAAAAAATTTGTGTGCCAAAAGATAACATTATAATTTTCCAGCTAGTAAAGCCCAACCCAAGGATCCCCACATTCTCATAAACTTCACCCAACTATCACAGATAGCCTCTGGTTCCAGGGTCCTCCTTCTAGGCTCCCACCGGAGGCAGACGAGCTTAAAGCACTGTGAAATTTGACCAGGGATCGGGGAGGAATTCTTCCCACTCCCTCTTCCGGACAGAGCATCTGAGGTGACAAGGGGACACAGTGAGCAGTCGGCGGAACAGGAAGAAGACTCAGGTCTCTGACACCCAGAGCTGACTTGCTTTCCCACGACACTTAAGGGCTGGACCCAAATAGGACAGCGAGCTCTCAACTCAAAGTCATCGTGCTCAATACCTGACATTTTAAAACGAGGACAAAAATTCCTCTTCTATAAGATGGTCACATTTCTTACCCTACTGACACTCATTTCTATTGACTGCACCAGCCGCTCTCCTTGCCCCGGCTGGATTCCTCCCTGTCATCGATTCTTTCCCTTCCATGCTCAGCCTCTGCAAGCGGTTGTCCAGTGCTACTGATCTTTCCATCTCTCCAGTCTACCTGTCCCCTCTGCTCCTTCCCATTCCCAGATTCCTCCTGGCTCTGACCCAGCCTATCGTAGTGATCCCCTAATTCCTTACTCCTCAAAGTGTGATTGGAACAGCGTCAGAAAGCCCTAGGGGAAATGCAGATTCCCAGGCCCTGTCCCAGACCTGCTGGATCGATATTTGCATTGTAATAAATTTCCCCTGGGGACTCAGATGCACACAGAAGTTTGAGAAGCACTAGCCTAATTAGGCACCCCGCCTCCCACCTCTGTCTGCGCCACTGCTGTGCCCAGCTAACCTCATGTTGTTATAGACCCATGAGGTCTAAAAAAAAGCTACACTTGTTTTTGAAGGTGGGGGGTACAGAGGGAGAGAGGGAGAATCTTAAGCAGGCTCCAAACCCAGGGCAGAGTCTGATGTGCGGAATCAATCTCACAACCCTGAGATCACGACCTAAGCTGAAATCAAGAGTCGGACGCTTAACCCACTGAGCCATGCCGGCACCCCACCATTGGTACACCTGTTCTTCCTAAAGAATGGATCCAAACACAGTTATCACTTTCTAGTTTACATTAAAATCATATACCTGTCCTATCTTCTTTACTAAATTACAAAGACCGTGGAGGCAGGGACCACAGATTAATTTTTTAATTTATTCTCCAGGGTCATAAATACTGAGAAAATAATCATTGGATCAATATTAATTCACATTATTAATCATAAACAGAATGTCATTATCAAATAAAACAGAAGGGAAAAGTGTCAAATATAAATATGCTCTAATAGTAGCTTATACTACATCTTTGTGGTATTCTATATCTTTGTAACTACTAGACAAAGAAGCAGCACGCAGGCAGGGCTGCAGGCAGGGCTCAGATAGCATAGTTACTTTTATATATATATATATGTATATACACACACACACACACACACACACACACACACACACACACACACATATATAGCCCAAAATGCAGGATCTGAGCTCTCTGACTTCTTCAAAGATAATGATCTGAATTAAACCACAACATTTCACAAACACTTCCCAGTGACCCAGATAGTTTAAACGTAGCTTTACCTCTCAGCAAGAGAGAACCTTCCACCACTGGGTGGAAAGCACCGTCGTTCCTGAAGATTATGATTCTACGTGATGGGAAAGCACCGACCTAGGAAGCAGGGGTCCTGCTCTATTGTCAGGCTTGCCAAAACTTGAGGAATGACACACAGCCTCAGTTTCCTTACCTACAAAATGTGTGGATGGACCTAAAGAATCCTTAGGGTCTCTCTCAGCTCTCAGATCCTAGGATCCTATTAAGAGGAATATTCAACATGTCCTGTGGTATTTTATTTTGTACCAAAACCCTTGCTTTCTATAGAGCCCAAACTGCTGGATGGGTTTGCCAAGGAAGTTGGAGACTATCTTTGACATTAGGTACAATTTTGGGGATTTTTCTTACATCGGACATAGGAAATGAATGGCCCTTTAGGTCAAGAACCAGATTATTTCTTTATCAGGTGCACCAAGCTCTTGATGTACTCCTATGTCCTTTATGTAAGCTTAGTAAATGATCAGCTAGAAGTTTCTGTGCTTAGTTAATTGTTCTGGTGGAGAAAACGAAGGCACAAAGTTGAAGCCATCTCTTCAGTGCTGGCTGGGGTGGGGGTAAACATCATTTGCCCTTGATTCGCCCACTGAGAAAAGAATCTTATCTCAGACTCTGTCCACATCCTTTTGAATCCCCTTTATTTTCCGTGTCTTTCATGTTGCTCACATTGGCCACAAGGGCCAGAAGAGTTCTCTTTCATTTTGAACAACATCAGAGAAGAAAAACAAATCACCTAGCCCACAACCGTTTTTCACCCACCCACCCACCTTTCCTCCAGCCAAGTAAGTTTTCACTGCATCCTCTTAGATACTGAGTAAGGCACGTGGAAGCAAAGTGCATTGTAAATGGGATCACCAGCAGCTGAGTCCTGCTCCCTGTCCACCAGAGGACAGGTGGGTCCTTTGGGAAGGGGCAGATGGAGAGGGGAGAGGTGGCAGCCACTGGTACTGTGCGGAACCCGCAGCATCTGGGAGCTGGTCAGAAACCACGTTAGCCTTCAAGCTTGCCCTATCGAATCCAAATGTACATTTTAATAAGACCCCCAGGCGACTTGTATGGGCGGTAACATTTGAGAACCACGCCCATGGACAACACAAGCACAGTCCCACTGTTTGCAGAGACTCCACCTTAGACGTCGTTCTCTCAGATCAAATGACCTAAAGTGTTCGTATTTCTGGTTCACTCGAGGGACACAAAAATATCAGCGGAAAACTCATTTTAGTACTATTCCCCTTTCAAAAACAAAAGGGTAAAAGATAAAGGAGTAGCTTTATATTGGGGGAGTAGAGCTGAGGGCATGTGGAGAAGGGAAATAAAGAGGGTGTAGGATTCCAAATCCAGTTAGGAACCCCTGGTCTGCACCTCTCGCTCCTATCCTTCTCACTGTGTGACGGGGCCCCTGACAGGAAGAAAGTACCTCATTTCACCAAGTTTATCAGCTTTTATTTGAAACCCAAGCAGTAGAGGCTGCGTAGGTGTGCTCCCGGGAACAGTGGTGCGTAGCTGATGGGAGAGAACAGATGCCTGAGAGACAGAAAAGCTGGTTTGAACTTCTACACCTGTTGCTGTGCGTCCTTGGTTGTCATTCCTGTCTTCCACGACGCGAGAACTACAAATACCTCATCTTTCCCCGCCTAGCAGGGGCATGGTGAGATGGGGACGTTGAGCCTCCAGCCATCGATTGGAGGGAAAACAAAAACCAAACCAAACAACAGTGAAAAGAGAAGAGTGTCCCAGGGTTCCTCATCCTCACCCACCCTTCTCCCCAGACCTGTTTGGCGATATGCTCCACAGGAAGGTGGCTCTAGTTACCGTCACTAAGGTCAGCTGAAGAAGCCAAAAGCACCCAAGGGGGGTTGCACTTGAGTTGAGTAGGAAATTCCCGGAGGCAACAAACCTGCACATATCCCAAGGGAAGGTGCCCCATGACTGCGCTGCAGGAACAGTGACGAAGGTGAAGTGTGAGAAAGAGGTGAAACACGTGGGATCCCGCCTGTGTCTTTCAAATTACCATTCAGAGCAAAACTCCAAAACAAGATGTGAAACACTTTCAAGGTCAGAAAAGCTTAATTTAACTCCCGCTTAGTACACGACAAAGCCCTTGGGATTTTCAGGATTAATAACAGGCGTGGTCTGTCTCTTTTCCCCTCTGCCCACATAAAAGGTACAAGAGCTAAAAGGCAAGGCCACAGGAATATTATACCTCTGAGCCTACGGTAGGACTCCCGACCTCGGAGCCCCATTTTTCAGGCTCTGAGCATTTGCTGATACCATCCAATGCCAAGTTAGGAATCTGAAATTTTCCTCCACTTCACAGAAAATAGACACTTTACTCTCAGAAGAGAAAATGATATCTAAATCCAGAATTAGACCAATACTGAAAAATTACAGAGAGGAAACTTTCCCTACCCACCTTCTAAAGAAAATGCTGGGGAAAAAAAAGAAAGAAAAGGAGAGGAGAGAGAAAAGAAAAGAAAAAAAAAAGGGAAAACAAGAAAAGAAAAAAGAAAAGAAAAGAAAAGAAAAGAAAATTTGTGTTTGTTTCCTGAGCTTCCGGGCCCACTTGTGGTGTGAGCCAGGAGAATGAGTAGAACTGAGAGCATAGAACAATTTCTTTTAAAAAGTCAGAGCCACTGATAGAAGCAAGAAATGGATCTGGAAAGAGAAAAGCCCCTGTTGGCTGAATTTCAAGGAAGAATATTCAGAATTTTTAGTGAGTAAACCTAGTGAATGGATGTGGCTGCCATGCTGTGTGGGAAGAAGTTTTGTAAGTGATAATACAGGGGAAAAGTATTTAAAGACATTTTGCTGAGTCACGTATGTGGAATTCTTCGTTACTCCTGTGCAAGACTTTAGAATAGACAGTGGTTTTGATTCTTCTCTTTTTTTGCCCCAGGTGTTGGACTGCTGGGGTTTTGTTGTTTTGTTTTTGGTTTTGGTTGTGTTGTTGTTGTTTTGTTTTGTTTTTTATGATACCTAGGAGGGCTAAAAATATCCAGACTTACTCCTGTTAGATTAAGAAAAAGGCACGTTTCAGGGCTACCTTTCCCATACTCTTGTACCTCCCATTTCTGCAGATGCTATCTGGAACACCCTTGGCAAGGCATTCCAGGGAAAGGATTATAGCCAAGCTCTTTACCTGTTTGTTTGTTTGTTTTTAAGATTTTATTTATTTATCTGAGAGAGAGAGAATGAGAGATAGAGAACACGGGAGGGAAGAGGGTCAGAGGGAGAAGCAGACTCCCCGCCGAGCAGGGAGCCCGATGCGGGACCCGATCCGGGGACTCCGGGATCATGACCTGAGCCGAAGGCAGTCGCTTAACCAACTGAGCCACCCAGGCGCCCTACCTGTTCTTGTGTAGACCAGAGAAGTTTCAGTGTTTCTAAATTCCAGGAAAGATGCTTTTATGAAAATGCAATCTGTGGGAGAAAGAACTTCTGGAATTCCCCTCGTCCCCACATGATGACTATCCTGAGATATTCAAGCTAATTTGTAATGACTCTGGGAATTTCCATGGTCTTATTTAGAAAAGCATATCGTCGTGTAATTCAACAGTTTTTAAGGACACAAAGTTGCCTCAAAGGCAATTTGCCTTAAAAAAGATTTAGGTGTTTAGAAATGTTCTTGGTTTGTGAATAAGTTATCAGATTCCAAATGCATCTGAGGTCAATCCTTGATTATTTGTGCTAATGAATAATTACAAGAGTTGCTAAGTATACTTCTTACTGATTTTCCTGAAGCAAAATTACAGTGCAAGTGTACAACTTGATGAGTTTTCAAACAAGTACACCCATATAATCAACATTTCCATCACCTGCCTTCTTCCAGCCAGTCCCACGAGCCACAAGCAACCTCTGATTTCTTTCTGTATACTTGTTCTGTCTTTTCTCGAACTTCCAACAAATGGAATCAAACAGTATGTATGATTTTGTGTATGTCTTCTTTTGTTCAATACAATATTTTTGAGAGTATTTAAAGCCACTATAAATATTTTGTGTGTCTTCTTGTGAACATATGCTTTCACCCTTCTTAGATAAATACCTTGGAGTGGAATGGCTGGATCCTAGGATGGGTAGATAGATAGTCAACTTCCCTAAAAAAACAAAAACAACTCTCAGCTTTCTGAGGAATGGTATCATTTTACACTCCCACTGGTCGTGTAAGAGAGTTCTGGTATTTCCACCTCCTCTCCTGCTTTTGTTGTTGTTAGTCTTACGTATATTACCTGTTCTGATGGAATATCCCCTGGTGGTTTCCAATTTGCTTTTTTTGACGTCGACGGATGTGGAGCATCCTTTCAAGTGCTTATGGATAATCATCTGTCTTCTTTGGAGGAGTGACTTGTTCAAGTCTTTGCCCATCTGTTTATTGGGTTGTTTGCCTTTTAGGATTGATTTGTAGTTCTTTAGATAATGTGGACACAAGTCTTTTTGTCACAGGTGCGTGTTGCAAACATATGCACCCAGTCTATCACTTATTTTTTCATATTCTCAATGTCTTGGGATGACCAGAAGTTTTTGATTTACTTATCTTTTACAGTTGGTACGTTTTGGGTCCTCTCTAGGAGATCTCGGCCTATCCCTAGTTTGCAAAGCTATTTGCCTTCATTGGCCCTTAGAAGCTTAATAATTTTAACTTGTATGTGTATACCTATCATGGATAAATCTAGGGTATGGAATTTTTTTATGTTCAGATACATAATAAAATTAATTTCTGTATGTGAAGTAAGGTTCTTTTTTTCCCCATAAATTTATCCATTTGTTCCAGAGCATTTGTTGAGAAGATTTTCCTGCCCTCATTGAACTGCCATGGCATATTTATAAAACAGTTAACTGAACGTACACGTGTGAGTCTATTTCTGGCCTTTCTATTCTGTTCCATTACTCTATTTGTCTATCCTTCTACCAGTTTAAACTGTCTTGGTTACTGCAGCTTTATAGGAAGTCTTGGTATCAGATGATGTGAATTCTCCAAAATTGTACATTCTTTTTAAGATAGCCTTAGAAATTCTAGGTCTGTTGTGTTTCCAAAGAGGTTTTAGAATCAACTTGCCAAATTTCTACCAAAAAGTGTATTGGATTTTTTTAAATTGTAATTGCATTGAATTTGTTGATCAACCTAAGGTGAACTGATGTCTTTTTTCAAAGAATGAATCTTCCAATCCATAAACATTGTACATTTCTCCATTTATGTAGTTAATTTATGTTGGCAATGTTTCAGAGTTTTCAGTTCAGGAGTCTTGCAAGCTTTTTGTAAATTTATTAATGAGTATTTTATTTTTTTGATGCTATCATAAATGAAATTGTTTTTAAATTTTTTAATTTTCTAACTGGTTGCTTCCAGTAAATAGAAATAAATACAAGTGATTTTTGTATATTAAGACTGCTAAATTTACCAAGTTATAGGAGTTATTTTTCAGATTTCTTAGTAATTTTATGTAAGCAATCAAGTCATCTGTGAATAACATTTATTTTGAAATCGACTTTTTTTATAGATTTTATTTATTTATTTGAGAGAGAGAATGAGATAGAGAGCACGAGAGGGGAGAGGATCAGAGGGAGAAGCGGACTCCCCGCCGAGCAGGGAGCCCGATGCGGGACTCGATTCCGGGACTCCAGGATCATGACCTGAGCCGAAGGCAGTCGCTTAACGACTGAGCCACCCAGGCGCCCTTGAAATCTACTTTCTGATATTAATGTAGCCACATCAGCTTTCTTATGCATACCTCTGCATAATATATCTCTCTATATATTTTATTTTCAATCTATCAGTGTCTTTGCATTTGAAGCATGCTCTCTTGGGGACAGTACAGGGTTGGGGCCTGCTGTTTTATCCAGTCTGAAAGTTCCTATCTTTAAATTTATGTGTTTGGTGTATGTTTCATACAATTACTGACATGGTTGGCTTTAAGTCTGTCCTTCTGCTACCCTGTTTCCCAGGTGTCCCATTTGGTTTTGTATTCCTCTCTTCTTCCTGTTCTCTCTTAATTTTGGCTAACCAAAAAAGTATTTTAATACTCTATTTTATGTCTTCTATTGCCATTTTAGCCACATTCTTTGTATTGTTATTTGGCAACTTCCCTAAACTTTCCAGTATGCATCCTTAACCTATCACGATCTCTTTAGACTTAGGATCGTATCATTCCACATCTAAGAACTTTATGATAGAAATATTCCACTTACCCCAACTGTTACACTGTAGTTGTTACACATTTTACATTGACATATGCAATAAAACTCACCATGCTCTATTATTTTTATTTTAAATAGTTCTCGTTCAAAGAAATTAAAAGATGATCTTTCTACTTACCTAAATATCTACCAGCACTCCATTCTTTTCCTGTAGATCTTTTTCTAACTGTTATAATTATCCACATAGCCTGCAGAATTTCCTTTCAGCATTATCTTTTATAACACAGGTGTGCTGGTAATACATTCTTTAAGCTTCCATTTATCTGAAAATATATTAATTTCATCTTGATTTTTGAAAGAATTCCAGGTTGGCAGGCTTTTTTTCTTTTTACAACTTTGAATATGTTCTACCATTTTTTCTGACTTCCACTGTTTCTGCTGAAAAGTCAGCCATTATTTACTATTGTTCCCTGTATGTGGTGTGTCCTTTTTCTCTGGCTACTTTCAAGATGTTCCCATTATCTTTAGTTTTCAGCAGTGTGGCTATGATGTATCTAGGTGTGGTTTTCTTTATATTTATCCTGCTTGGAATTCACTTCTTGAAGCATCTTGGACCTCTAAGTCAACGCTTGTCATCAAATTTCAGACATTTTGGCTATTATTTCTTCAAATATTTTTTCTGCTCCATTCTTAATGTCCTACTGCTTTGGGACTTCAATTAAATATGATAGGCTATCTGATATTATCCCACAGGTTACTGAAGGTCTATTCAAATTTTTGTTTGAAGTTTTTTTCTCTGTGCTCATCAGTTTGATAACTTCTATTGATCTGTCTGCAAGGTGTGGTGAAGCTCATTTCAGATATTATAATTTTAAGTTCTAGAATTTTTATTCGGTTCTTTCTTATAGTTTTCATTTATCTTCTGAGATATCTATTGATTCACTCATTATGGCCATGTTTCCTTGAAACTGGTAGTTGACAATTTTTTTCTTAAAGGGCCAGAGAGTAAATATTTTCAGCTCACAGGCCATCGAGTCTCTGTTGCAACCACTCCACTCTGCCTTTACCACACAAAAGCAGCCACAGACAAAATGTAAATGAATGAGTGTGGGTTTGTTCCCATGAAACTTTCTTTATAAAAATAAATGGCAGTCAATTGTCTGATAATTCCAAAATCTGGGTCATTTTAGGGTCTGTCTCAACTGACTCCTTTTTTTTTTAAATGGGTCACATTTTCCTATTTCTTCACATGTCCAGAATTTTTAAGAACTTGCTGGATATTATGAATTATACATTTTGGAAGGTCTGGAATATGTTGTCTTCCTTTAAGAGGTATTGAATTTTGTTCTTACAGGCAGTTCAATTACTGGTGCATCCTCCTGTCTTTCAGGTTTGGTTTTAGTCTTTGTAACGGTGGGTCTGTTTTGGGGAGTACCCAAATTCCAGCCATGCCAGCGGCCTAGAACTCTGATTTTTTTCTCTCCTCAGGCAGTGAGACCATGGCTCTGCTTGGGTTCTGCTTTGGTGCCACTTGGCAGGAAAGTGGCCGTGAAGGAATCCATGGCAATGATGGGGTTCACTTCATGGTTCCCTCTTCTCAAATAATAGAGTGCTGCACTGTCTGTTACTAAATGCCTGGAAACACTTTTTTTTTGCACATTTTGTCTGGTTTTAAAGTTGTTTTCAGCAGCAGGGTAAGTTTTGGTACCAAAATTCTGTCATGGCTAGAGGCAGAAGTCCTCATTGATTTTTGCCCCCTTGAATTATTTTATCTAGCTCAGGGAATAGCCATTGCTTATCAGCTGTTTTTTGTTTTTAATTGACCTTATGGTTTAAAGTAATGTTCGGTTTACAACAAAACCAAACAAAAGGTACAGAGATTCTTCATATACTTCTGACCTCGTTCATGCACAGCCTCCCACATTATCATATTATCAACAGCCCCCACCAGGTAGTATATTTGTTTCAGCTGATGAACCTACAGTGACGTCATTATCACCCAGAGTCCACAGTTTACATTAGGCTTCACACTTGGTGTTGCATATTCTACGGGTTTGGGCAAATGCATAATGACATGTTTCCATCATTATAGTATCCTACAGAGTATTTTCACTGCCTCAAAAATCCTTTGTATGCTGCCTGCTCATCTCTCCCTCTTCCCTAACACCTGGCAGCCAGGATCTTTTTACCGTCTCCATAGTTTTGTTCATTCCAGAGTGTCATATAGTTGGAAGAACACAGTATGTAGCATTTGAAATTGGCTTCTTTCACTTAGGAATATGCACTTAAGTTTCTTCCATGTCTTTTCTTCGCTTGATAGCTCACTTCTTTTTAGCACTGAATACTATTTTATTGTCTGGATGGACCAGAGTTTACCTACCCATTCACCTACTGAAGGACAGCTAAATGTAGCTTCCAAGTTTTGGCAATTATGAATAAAGCTGCTAGAAACATCTGTGGGCAGATTTTTATGTACACATAACTTTTCAACTCTTTGGGTAAATACCAAAAAGTGTGGTTGCTAGATTGCGCAGTAAGAGTGTGTTTAGTTTTGTAAGAAATTGTAAAAACCCTCTTCTAAAGTGGCTGTACCATCCTGCATTCCCACCAGCAAGGCACGCGGGTCTCTGTTGCTCCACATCCTTGCCAGCATTTGGTGTTCTGGATTTTGGCCATTCTAAAGGTGTGTAGTGGTATCTCCTTGTTGTTTTATTTGCACTTCCCTGATAACATACGATGTGCAGTATCTTTTCATATGCTCATTTGCCATCTACATATCTTCTTTGGTGAGGTGGCTGTTAAGGTCTTTGGCCCGTTTTAAAAACTAGGTTGTTCATTTTCTTATTGTTGAGGTTTAAGTCTTCTTTGTATATTTTACATAACAGCCCTTTAGCAGATATATTTTTTGCAAATATTTTCTCTCAGTCTGTGGCTTGTTTTCACTACCTTGACAGTGTCTTTTGAGAGCAGAATTTTTTTATTTTAATGAGGTCCAGCTTCTCAATTCTTTCTTTCATGGACTGTGCTTTGGATGGTGCATCTAAAAAGTCATCACCAAATCCAAGGTCATCTAGACTTCTCTTATATTATCTTCTAAGAGTTTTATAGTTGTGTTTTACATTTAGGTCTGTGATCGATTTTGAGTTAATTTTTGTGAAGGACATAAGGTCTGTGTCTAGATCCGTTTCTTTGCGTGTGCATATCCAGTTGTTCTGGCACCATTTATTGAAAAGACTACCCTTGCTCCACGGTATTGTCTTTGCTCCTTTGTCCAACACCAGGTGACTATATTCATGTGGGTCTACTTCTGGACTCTCTATTCTGCTACATTGGTCTATGTGTTCATCCTTTCACCAATACCACAGTGTTTTGATTACTGTAGCTTGATAGTAAATCTTGAAGTCAGGTAGTGTCAGTCCTCCAACTTTGTTCTTCTCCTTCAATACTGTGTTGGCTACTGTGGATTTTTTCGCCCCTCCATTCGAACTTTAGAATCATTTTAGAATCAGAATTGATATCCACACAATAAGTTACTGGGAGTTTTATTGGGATTGCATTAAATCTATAGATCATGTTGGGAAGAATTAACATATTGACAATATTGAATCTTCCTATCCATGAACATGAAAAATCTCTCCATTTATTGAGTTCTTTGATTACTTATGTCAGAGTATTGTAGTTTTTCTCATATTGTTCTTATAGATATGTTGTTATATTTATACGAAAGCACTTTATTGTGGTGATGCTAATGGAAATGGTATTGTGTTATTAAGGTCAATTTCCATTTGTCCTTGCTGGTATATAGCAAAGCAATTGACTTTTGTATATTAGCTTTGTATCCTGCAACCCTGCTAAAATTGCTTATTAGTACCACAAGGGTTTTTGTCTGTTCTTTCAGATTGTCTACGTAGACAATCATGTCATCTGCAAAAGAAAGTTTTATTCCTCCCCAATCTGTACATCTTTTATTTCCTTTTCTTTTCTAACTGCATTAGCTAGGACTTCCAGCACCGTGTTGAAAAGTGCTGATGAGAGGGTACATCCGTGCCTTGTTCTTTCATTGGTTTTTTGGATTATTATGAATATCTTGTTTCAGCAATAGATTTACCTTCTGATACTCAAAACATAGGTTGGTATGGATGTACAACAAGTATCAGTGAATGGTATTGAGGATATGGGCTGTAGAGAGAGATGACCTCTTGCAGGAGATAGAGTTAAGGTAAACTTCAGCCCCGCCTCTATCTGAATTACCATTCTCCTTTCCTGGACAGAGGAAAAAAGGAAGGACGAAGAACTGGCATCTATTCTATGTCTATTATGTACGGGGCGCTCTGCAAGTTACCTTTGTATGTTATTTCATGCAATCTTTAAAACAAAGAGTAAGGGGCGCCTGGGTGGCTCAGTCGGTTGGGCATCTGCCTTCGGCTCAGGTCATGATTCCAGGGTCCTGGGATTGAGCCCCGCATCGGGCTCCCTGCTCCGTGGGGAGCCTGCTTCTCCTTCTCCCTCTGCCTGCCACTCCCCCTGCTTGTGCTCTCTCTGTCTGTCAAATAAATAAATAAATAAATAAATAAATAAATAAATAAAATCATAAAAAAAATAAAAATAAATAAATAAAACAAACAGTAAAATGATGACGATGATTATAATACCCAGTTTACGGAAAAAGTGGCCAAGCCTTAGATAAGTAAAAGCAATGACACTATGTAGCTAGTAAGCTGCAAGAGCTAGGATCTAGAAGTCCATTTTTCTCCCCTTTCCACCGTGTTACCTTTCTTGCTTTAATATGATGATTATTATGATTACCAGTATTTATTCAGTGTATATGTTACATGTCCCTTCACAATCACTGGCCCTTCGAGCCGTTCAAATTGTTTCCATTTAGACCCTTCTTGGTGAGAGGTGGGGCGAGCTGTCCACACTCACCTCATCTTCCGTGATTCAGGAGATCAGGAGTATCCTGAGTCTTGGACAAGGGTGGTCTTCAGCACGGCAAGATGCTGGGCACAGCGTAAGGGCAAAGAGAAGTCTCACTCCAATGGAGTGATGATTAATAAGCAATCGCTGGACTGTCCTCTGCCAGCAATGAGTGCAGCAACCAGCTGGATCCGGTGCCTGTGCTGGTGGAGGGAGGGCTGTCAGTGCTTCCTCACCTTTTCCTGTTTCCTGTGACCCTTCCTAGACACTTTCCTTATCCAGCCTGTGGCTTTTCCCTAAAAATCTACTCTCTCGAAGCAGGACTTTTTGCAAGATATGCAATGGAGCCATTTTTCTGATTAGAGCAGTGCCCTTTATTTCCTTAATACTTGGGCATTTGGCCACTATTTCAGGTGTCCTTGGTGGGAAACCAGCGTCTATTTTTGAAGGGAGCTGAGAAAGGGTCAAGTTTTTGTAGTATGAGAAGGAATTCGGTAAGCTCAGCGGTGTGTAGGTGGGTGAAAAATACACATTTCCTACTCGCCAGGCTTTGGGTGGAGCACTTTACATATATTTCTCAAAAGGAAAAGGAAAGGAAAAGGGAAAGGAAGGGAAAGGAAAGGAAAAGAAAAGAGGTGGTACAGAATCATTAATATAGAAATTCTGACAATTCTTATTTCCTTAAAAGTATTTCTCGCCGACACATGTCCCTCAATTAAATTTACATGGCTTTCCTCCCTTCCTTTCCTTATATCTTCTAGTCCTCTTCTCTCTTTCTATATTTGTTCAGCATGAGGCATATTCAGAATAAAACCTCATTCATTTCCATTCATTTAGTTTGAAATAAATTGTAATCTGGTGAGGAACTTGGTTGAAGTCAAAGATTGAACTGTCTCTGTTACAAAGGTTTCTTTTTTTTTATAATTTTTTATTGTTATGTTAATCACCATACATTACATCATTAGTTTTTGATGTAGTGTTCCATGATTCATTGCTTGTGCATAACACCCAGTGCTCCACGCAGAATGTGCCCTCTTTAATACCCATCACCAGGCAAAGGTTTCTAAAGGATGGTGGCGACAGCCTTCATTTCTTTCTGGGAAGAGGTGGAGGCACCCATAAATCCTTTAAAGAAAGTGAAGAAATGCGTGACGAAATCGTCACAGGGTTAAGTATGTGAGTGTGAGAGTGGAACCTCCTGAACTCCTAACCCGCCTCTCTTTCTTTGCAGACCTTTGTGATGATAACCCGCCAAACCTCAAGCATGCCACATACAAAGCTCTCGAATACAAGACGGGCACAATGTTAAACTGCGGATGTGAGAGAGGCTTCCGCAGACTAAGCAACTTCATGCGTTGTGCAGGAAACTCTAGCCACGCTTCCTGGGAAAACAAATGCCAATGCATAAGTACATGTAAGTGTTTCCTTTTGTGACACCAAGGGAAAGAGAAGAACTCTAGCAAAGAGGGAAACAGAAGCTCACACCTCATGCCACCCATATGCTGACTGGTGCCACTGACCTATGCTAGCTCCACCCCCAGCAACATGGCAGTGTGAATTCCCAACAGCTCCCCAGGATGCCTCCGTGCCCTCTCCTCTTCAGTGTCCATCTCCGCAATCCTAAGGAAGAAGCTCTGGGTAGAAAAGTGGAGGCAGTGGGCGAGGCATTTCCTTCCCCGATGAGAGTTAAAAAAAAAAGGGAAGAGAAGCTCATGCTACTGAGTCAGAGAGTCTTATCTATTACAGAATTTTTTGAAAAAGATTTTATTTATTTGAGAGAGAGAGCAAGCATGAGAGAGCACGAGCGGGGTGAGGGGCAGAGGGAGAAGCAGGCTCCCTGCTGAGCAGGGAGCCCGATGCGGGGCTCGATCCCAGGACCCTGGGATCATGACCTGAGCCAAAGGCAGACGCTTCACCGACTGAGCCACTGAGGCGCCCCTATTACAGAAATTTTCAGTGTGACTGCCATGGGGTCTTTTGGGCATTTCTTCAGAGGGCAAATACATGGTCAGGTAGAAAGGACTGTCAGTCCAGGGTCTTCCCGGCCCAGTGTCAGGAACTGGCATTCCAGAGTGTGAGAAATAAATTCCCCCAAAGACCCCACTGTCCCCTCGTTCCAGTCCTGCAAGACCCTGGCTGCACTGGGGGAGCAAGGAGAATATCAAGTCCAAAGGCAGGTCAGGCTGGTGTGTGGGCGAGACCCCAGATCTACACTGGGGAAGCAGAGAGGAAGAGGAGGCTGTTCCCTTCGAATGTCTTTATTTCTGGCTTTTTTAACCTGGCTTGAGAGCCTGTGGCCCTCATTGCCAGATGTGATGGGAATCAGCAGTGGACTAAGGGTCCTGAACCTCATGGCTGCTGGCGAGGGCGAGCAGAGAAGGCAGAACTGCTCGCTCGGAGACTGTAGGCAGGTCACCCTCCTGGAGTGGAATGTGGAGGGAATGACCCCCGAGGGACTTTCTAAACCTAAGTTGAGCTGATTTTGCTATTGCATGTTCTTTGAATCCTGAAAGCTCTCTCACAAGCCCGATTTCTCTACCAGGTCTTTTGTCCACTCTGTGACTCTAGAACGTGGTGAAAAATGGGGGCGTCCATTTGTCCCTTTATATATTTATTTTTTAATAATTTTTATTGTTATGTAAATCACCATACATTACATCATTAGTTGTTGATGTAGTGATCCATGATATATTGTTTGTGCTTAACACCCAGTGCTCCACGCAGAACGTGCCCTCTTTAATACCCATTACCAGGCTAACCTATCCCCCCACCCCCCTCCCCTCTAGAACCCTCAGTTTGTTTTTCAGAGTCCATCATCTCTCATGGTTCATCTCCCTCTCTGACTTACTCCCCTTCATTCTTCCCCTCCTGCTATCTTCTTTTTTTTTTTTCTTAACATATATTGCATTGTTTCAGAAGTACAGATCCGTGATTCAACAGTCTTGTACAATTCACAGCGCTCACCATAGCACATACCCTCCCCAATGTCTATCACCCAGCCGCCCCATCCTTCCCACCCCCCACCACTCCAGCAACCCTCAGTTTGTTTCCTGAGATTAAGAATTCCTCATATCAGTGAGGTCATATGATACATGTCTTTCTCTGATTGAATTATTTCACTCAGCATAACACCCTCCACTTCCATCCACGTCGTTGCAAATGGCAAGATCTCATTCCTTTTGATGGCTGCATAATATTCCATTGTGTATATATACCACCTCTTCTTTATCCATTCATCTCTCGATGGACATCTTGGCTCTTTCCACAGTTTGGCTATTGTGGATATTGCTGCTCTAAACATTGGGGTGCACGTACCCCTTCGGATCCCTACATTTGTATCTTTGGGGTAAATACCCAGTAGTGCAATTGCTGGATCAGATGGTAGCTCTATTTTCAACTGTTTGAGGAACCTCCATACTGTTTTCCAGAGTGGTTGCACCAGCTTGCATTCCCACCAACAGTGTAGGAGGGTTCCCCTTTCTCCACATCCCCGCCAACATCTGTCGTTTCCTGACTTGTTAATTTTAGCCATTCTGACGGGTGTGAGGTGGTATCTCATGGAGGTTTTGATTTGGATTTCCCTGATAACGAGCGATGTTGAGCACTTTTTCATGTGTCTGTTGGCCATTTGGATGTCTTCTTTGGAAAAATGTCTGTTTATGTCTTCCGCCCATTTCTTGATTGGATTATTTGTTCTTTGGGTGGTGAGTTTGATAAGTTCTTTATAGATTTTGGATACTAGCCCTTTATCTGATATGTCATTTGCAAATATTTTCTCCCATTCTGTCGGTTGTCTTTTGGTTTTGTGGACTGTTTCTTTTGCTGTGCAAAAGCTTTTTATCTTGATGAAATCCTAGTAGTTCATTTTTGCCCTGGCTTCCCTTGCCTGTGGCGATGTTTCTAGGAAGAAGTTGCTGTGGCTGAGGTCGAAGAGGTTGCTGCCTGTGTTCTCCTTTAGGATTTTGATGGACTCCTGTCTCACGTTTAGGTCTTTCAACCGTTTGGAGTCTATTTTTGTGTGTGGTGTAAGGAAACGGTCCGGTTTCATTCTTCTGCATGTGGCTGTCCAATTTTCCCAACACCATTTGTTGAAGAGACTGTCTTTTTTCCATTGGACATTCTTTCCTGCATTGTCAAAGATGAGTTGACCAGGGCGCCTGGGTGGCTCAGTTGGTTAAGCGACTGCCTTCGGCTCAGGTCATGATCCTGGAGTGCCGGGATCGAGTCCCACATCGGGCTCCCTGCTCAGCGGGGAGCTTGCTTCTCCCTCTGGCCCACTTCCCTTTCATGCTCTCTATCTCTCATTCTCTCTCTCTCAAATAAATAAATAAAATCTTTAAAAAATAAAAAAATAAAAAAAGATGAGTTGACCATAGAGTTGAGGGTCCATTTCTGGGCTCTCTATTCTGTTCCATTGATCTATGTGTCTGTTTTTGTGCCAGTACCATCCTGTCTTGATGATGACAGCTTTGTAATAGAGCTGGAAGTCCAGAATTGTGATGCCACCAGCTTTGCTTTGCTTTGTCAAGATTCCTCTGGCTATTCGGGGTCTCTTCTGGTTCCATACAAATTTTAGGATTATTTGTTCCATTTCTTTGAAAAAGGTGGATGGCATTTTGATGGAGATTGCATTGAATGTGTAGATTGCTCTAGGTAGCACTGACATCTTCACAATGTTTGTTCTTCCAATCCATGAGCATGGAACGTTTTTCCATTTCTTTGTGTCTTCTTCAATTTCTTTCATGAGTATTTTATAGTTTTCTGAGTACAGATCCTTTGCCTCTTTGGTTAAATTTATTCCTAGGTATCTTATGGTTTTGGGTGCAATTGTAAATGGGATCAACTCCTTGATTTGTCTCTCTTCTGTCTTGTTGGTGTATAGGAATGCCACTGATTTCTGTGCATTGATTTTATATCCTGCCACTTGACTGAATTCCTGTATGAGTTCTAGCAGTTTTGGGGTGGAGTCCTTTGTGTTTTCCACATACAGTATCCTATCATCTGCAAAGAGTGAGAGTTTGACTTCCTCTTTGCCGATTTGGATGCCTTTGATTTCTTTTTGTTGTCTGATTGCTGTGGCTAGGACTTCTAATACTAGGTTGAATAGCAGTGGTGAGAGTGGACATCCCTGCCGCGTTCCTGACCTCAGGGGAAAAGCTCTCAGCTTTTCCCCATTGAGAATGATATTCGCTGTAGGTTTTTCATAGATGGCTTTTATGATATTGAGGTATGTACCCTCTATCCCTATACTCTGAAGAGTTTTGATCAAGAAAGGATGCTGTACTTTGTCAAATGCTTTTTCTGCATCTATTGAGAGGATCATATGATTCTTGTTCTTTCTTTTGTTAATGTATTGTATCACGTTGATTGATTTGCGGATGTTGAACCAGCCTTGCAGCCCAGGGATAAATCCCACTTGGTCATGGTGAATAATCCTTTTAATGTACTGTTGGATCCTATTGGCTAGTATTTTGGTGAGAATTTTTGCATCCATGTTCATCAAGGATATTGGTCTGTAATTCTCCTTTTTCATGGGGTCTTTGTCTGGTTTTGGGATCAAGGTAATGGTGGCCTCATAAAATGAGTTTGGAAGTTTTCCTTCCATTTCTATTTTTTGGAAAGGTTTCAGGAGAATAGGTATTAATTCTTCTTCAAATGTCTGATAGAATTCCCCTGGGAAGCCATCTGGCCCTGGACTCTTGTTTCTTCGGAGATTTTTGATGACTGCTTCAATTTCCTTAGTGGTTATAGGTCTGTTCAGGGTTTCCATTTCTTCCTGGTTCAATTTTGGTAGTTGATACATCTCTAGGAATGCACCCATTTCTTCCAGGTTATCTAATTTGCTGGCATAGAGTGGCTCATAATATGTTCTTATAATTGTTTGTATTTCTTTGGTGTTGGTTGTGATCTCTCCTCTTTCATTCATGATTTTGCTGATTTGGGTCATTTCTCTTTTTGTTTTGATAAGTCTGGCCAGGGGTTTATCAATCTTGTTAATTCTTGCAAAGAACCAGCTCCTAGTTTCGTGGATCTGTTCTACTCTTCTTTTGGTTTCTATTTCATTGATTTCTGCTCTGATCTTTATTATTTCTCTTCTCCTGCTGGGTTTAGGCTTTATTTGCTGTTCTTTCTCCAGCTCCTTTAGGTGTAGGGTTAGGTTGTGTATTTGAGACCTTTCTTGTTTCTTGAGAAAGGCTTATATTGCTATATACTTTCCTCTCAGGACTGCCTTTGCTGTATCCCAAAGATTTTGAACAGTTGTGTTTTCATTTTCATTGGTTTCCATGAATTGTTTTAATTCTTCTTTAATTTCCTGGTTGACCCATTCATTCTTTAGTAGGATGCTCTTTAGCCTCCATGTATTTGAGTTCTTTCCAACTTTCCTCTTGTGATTTAGTTCTAGTTTCAAAGCATTGTGGTCTGAAAATATGCAGGGGATAATCCCAATCTTTTGGTACCGGTTGAGACCTGATTTGTGACCTAGGATGTGATCAATTCTGGAGAATGTTCCATGGGCACTAGAGAAGAATGTGTATTCCGTTGCTTTGGGATGGAATGTTCTGAATATGTCTGTAAAGTCCATTTGTTCCAGTGTTTCATTTAAAGTCTTTATTTCCTTTTTGATCTTTTGCTTAGATGATCTGTCCATTTCAGTGAGGGGGGGTTAAAGTCCCCCACTATTATTGTATTGTTGTCAATGTGTTTCTTTGCTTTTGTTATTAATTGCCTGATATAATTGGCTGCTCCCATGTTAGGGGCATAGATATTTAGAATTGTTAGATCTTCTTGTTGGATAGACCCTTTAAGTAGGATATAGTGTCCTTCTTCATCTCTTATTACAGTCTTTGTTTTCAAATCTAATTTGTCTGATATAAGAATTGCCACCCCAGCTTTCTTTTGGTGTCCGTTAGCATGGTAAATGGTTTTCCACCCCCTCACTTTCAATCTCGGGGTGTGTTTGGGTCTAAAATGAGTCTCTTGCAGACAGCATAACAATGGGTCTTGTTTTTTAATCCAATCTGATAGCCTGTGTGTTTTGATTGGGGCATCAGCCCATTTACATTCAGGGTAACAATTGAAAGGTGTGAATTTAGTGCCATTGTACTGCCTGTAAGGTGACTGTTACTGTATATTGCCTGTGCTCCTTTCTGATCTATGCTGCTTTTAGGCTCTCTTTTTGCTTAGAGGACCTCTTTCAATATTTCTTGTAGGGCTGGTTTTGTGTTTGCAAATTCCTTTAGTTTTTGTTTGTCCTGGAAGCTTTTTATCTCTCCTTCTATTTTCAATGATAGCCTAGCTGGATATAGTATTTTTGGCTGCATATTTTTCTCATTTAGTGCTCTGAAGATACCATGCCAGTCCTTTCTGGCCTGCCAGGTCTCTGTGGATAGGTCTGTTGCCAATCTAATGTTTCTACCATTGTAGGTTACATATCTCTTCTCCCGAGCTGCTTTCAGGATTTTCTCTTTGTCTCTGAGACTCGTAAATTTTACTAGTAGATGTCGGGGTGTTGACCTATTTTTATTGATTTTGAGAGGGGTTCTCTGTGCCTCCTGGATTTTGATGCCTGTTTTCTTCCCCACATTAGGGAAGTTCTTTGCTATTATTTGCTCCAATATACCTTCTACCCCTCTCTCTTTCTTCTTCTTCTGGGATCCCAATTATTCTAATGTTGTTTCGTCTTATCATATCGCTCATCTCTCGCATTCTGCCCTCGTGATCCTGTCGTTGTTTCTCTCTCTATTTCTCAGCCTCTTTATTTTCTATCATTTGGTCTTCTATATCGCTGATTCTTTCTTCTGCCTCATTTATCCTAGCAGTTAGTGCCCCCATTTTTTATTGCACCTCATTAATAGCCTTTTTGATTTCGACTTGGTTAGATTTTAGTTCTTTTATTTCTCCAGGAAGTGTTTCTCTAATAACTTCCACACTTTTTTCAAGCCCAGCTAGTATCTTTAAAGTCATGATTCTGAACTCTAGGTCCGACATCGTACTAATGTCAGTATTGCGTAGGTCCCTGGCAGACGGTACTACTTCTTGTTCTTTTTGCTGAGGTGATTTTTGTCATCTTGTCATTTTGTCCAGAGGAGAACAGATGAATGAGAGAACAGAATGCTAACAGGTTAACAACGTCTCCAGCAAATATACTCTATGCAAATCAGAAAAGACCTGAAACCAGGGGACAAGAAAGGGAAAGAAAGAAGAGAAAAAAAATAAAAGGAAAAAGAAAAAGATAAAAACAAACAAAAACAGAACAAAACAAAAAAAAAAGCAGAATATGATCAAATATGATCAGGCTAGTGCATAGATCAGTGGCCCACACTAGCTTTTGGGCATATTTTGGTCTGTTAGAAGAAATTGCCTGCTAAAATTTTAAAGGAAGAAAGACTTATATATGTACAAAATAAGGGTTGTTACAATGAAGGGATGGCAGATGACTGTAAAGATGAAAATTATAAAAGATTTTATAAAAGGAATTGATAAGATAAGAAGTTGGTTTTAAAAAGAAGGAAGATTTAAAAAGAAAAAGAAAAAAGAAAAAAAAGAAAAAAAAAGGGAGAGAATGTGATCAGGCAGGAGACTAGAACAAAGCCATACACTAGTGACTTAGGATATATTTTGATCTGTTAGAAAAAATTGTATCTCAAAATATTAAAGAGAGAACAACTTATATATATATGCCAAAAATAAGGGTAAGTACTATGAAGGGATAAAAATATGACTCTAAAAATGAAAAATAAAAAATGTTTTTTTTAAAAGGGATTGATAAGATGTTGTTTGAAAAAGGGAAAAAGAAAAATAAAAAAAAGTTAAAAAAATTAACTTTGAAAAACTAATGAA
>NW_027397098.1:10899836-10900166 GCF_003265705.2 Callorhinus ursinus
GAGAACTCGGGGCCCCGCTCCTCAGTGCGCCCCCAGAGAAAAGCAGTCACTCCCGTGTCCCCGGTCTCCGGCCGCACTCCGTGCTCACCCGGCCTGTGACCGAGCGTTTCTATCTCTGGCACCCGACCCCGTGTGGAGGCTCCAAACCCAGCAGATCCCTGCGGTGCGTTCCCGCGCCGCTCCTCCCTGGGGAGGAAGGGGAGTCTCCCCGGCTCTGCCGCTTGTTGGGTCCCTGCTGGAGGAGCCGTGCCCCGACTGGGCCGCGGATCACAGTTTATGGCCACCCCGAGCTGAGAGCCGGTGCCTCGGCTCCGTCTCTGCAGCCGGCTT
>NW_027397098.1:10900266-10931748 GCF_003265705.2 Callorhinus ursinus
CCTGAGACCACACTGTCCCGCGAGGGTTCCACCCCCCCGCTTAGCCACTGGAGCGACGTCCCTCCGCGGAGCCGACTTCTAAAAGGTCCGATTTTGTGCTCCGCGGCTCTAGCACTTGCCAGAAGCGGCCGACGGAGGCCCCCTCCCCCGCCGTCTATCCTCCCGAATATCGCCTCGGATTCACTTCTCCACACGTCCTACCTTCCAGAAAGTGGTCGCTTTTCTGTTCAGAGTGTTGTTACTCTTCTTATCTTCGATCTCCTGTTGAGTTCGTAGGTGTTCAGAATGGTTTGATCCCTATTCAGCTGAATTCCCGAGACCAGACGACATCCAGGTCTCCTGCTCCTCCGCCATCTTGCTCTGCCCCCCCCCCCATTTGTCCTTTTATTACTCAGCCCTGGAGATGGTGTCTGTGAGCCGCAGTGAGTTCTGTGCCATCCACACCGGGCACAGACTGCAAGGGCTGGAGACCTCTGCTGAAGCACCCCGTTGCCTCTTTTCCCAGCAGACCCTCCCCGGACCCTCAGCTAGAATTCCGAGCCCCTCACGGCAGTGCCCATACTCAACTCCTTTGCCAAAGTCTTCACATTAGAGAGGAGTGTGGTAGGAGGCTTCTCTTGTGCCTGCCTTAAGACTGAATCCCTTTACCTTTTAAGTGGACTGCTTTAGGGAAACAAGGGCAGTCACACCATTCCTGCCCGCCACTGTGCCCACGCTTGTGCACAAGGCTGGCAGGTGGGTGGCAGAAATGGAGTCCCTTTAGGGGCGACACACATGCACCAATCTTTCAGTTCCTTCAGAAACACGTTGTGGGCCACTGACGTCACGCACGGGAATACTGCCAGGCCCTGCTGAGAGCCCCCCAAGGGCAGCATGTGTGTGTGTGTGGCTCTTCTTTGTAACCCCTGCACCCCAATACTGCCTGGCATGTCACAGGCAGTGGAAAGGTGCTCTTTGAATAAATGAATACACAAAGAGTGTTTTCCATTTTAAGCCTCTGTGAAGTTATTTGCTTCTTTCTATCTATATTCTCTAGCCTCCAGGAGCACAGAAGGACAAGTTACTCGTAAACCCAAAGAACAGAAGGAAATGCAGAGCCAAATGCCGCCCATGGACCAAGGTAACCTTCTAGGTAAGAGGCAGATCTGCACCGCAGTCTCACTGACTCCTGGGAGCCAACCCTTCTCCCGTGGGTATACCCTGTGCTCCCCCAGAGGAGGGAAGTGTGTTCCACGATCCTCCTCTGTCAGGATTTCAGGTAAACAAGAACGATTGTGCCGTGTGTGCAGGCTCTAGCGCCACTCAGCATTTCAAGCCAGCACGGGCTCTGGGCTTCCTCTTCCTCTTCCAGCTTACTCTGGGAGCTGGCCAAGTAGAACTGGGCTCAATTCAATTCAACCCAGTGCAACTGACCTGAGTTCAAAAGCATGTATACTGGGACTCACTGTGTCCAGCCCTGTAGACGGCCATTCCTGCCCTCGAGGAAATGCTCTGTGTTTTCCCCTTCAGTATAAGATAATCAACTGCCAGCAAAGCAATTTACCTCAAAATGTTTACCTTATTAACAGGGTTGTGAAACATGCAGTGCCATGTTGGTGAGCACTGAAGTTGCAGACAAACCTCCTAGCTAAGGAGATGTGGGAGAGCGAGCACAACTCCAAAATGAATCACGGTGAAGTTGGGTCCTCGTGTCGCAAGGACATAGAGCCCGTTAAGAAAACCTGAGCTTTTGGGGGACCCACTGACCTCTACAAGACCCTATTGTCCTCTGCTAATTGTATTACCTTCCAAAAAAACTTTATCATCTTGTATATAATTTCTTTTGAACCCCACAACCTAGTGAGTCAGGGAGCAGGATTATTACTTTGATTTACTAAAGAAAATGAGAGACGGAGAAGTTAAAAGACTTGGCTAAACTCACATTTAGGAGGAAGACCTCAGGTCTTACTAGGGACCTTTCTACTGATTACTTCTTTTAAATTAATTTTAACTTCTTTGCAGCTTCCATTATTAAAAAAAAAAAAAAAGAAAGACAAATCCAGGCGCTATGTTGCAATATGATGTTTTGATGTTGTACCTCCAACTTTGGGCTGAATGGCATTTCAAAACACATTTAATTGTTTGTTTTTCTCTCTTTTCCCCATAGTACCCTGAATGGTTATTTCAAGGTTTCTCAGGAGGTCAATGTTTGTTGTCCTTATTCAAGAGATAACCACTGGTTCTGGCCACAGATCCTCTTAATGGGATGTTTTCATTTGAGAGAAGCAAATGTAACTCAAACAGGTTCAGACCATTATGGATTTTATTGGCTGTTAAAGAAATTTTATTCTGAGACTAAAGCGCAAGTTCAGCCATGATTTGCAAGGTGCTACACGAGAGCAGATCACTCGGGACGGGACGGCTCTCAGCTTCTCTCCGGGGCAGGGGTGTTATATGTAAGATACTTTTAAAGGTCATATTGGGTATTGAGATTATGGAAGGTCTGGAAGGTCAGAGCACATGTCTGGGGAGAGAGGGTGCATGTGGGCCTGTATACCCAGATTTGGGGTGGGGTAGGAATCGTGAGAGCAAATCAGAGCAGGACACGATCACTGGGGTTAAAGACCAGCCAGGCTTGGGTTTTAGTTGGGCGAGTGGAAGATTTGAGGGCATGGAAAGCTTTCAGAGGCCTTGGCAGGGCTCACATAGAGCAAGCTTTAGGCATGGCTTGATCAGAGATCAGGTTCCATTTCCCCACGATTCTCTCAGCCCTTCCCTCCTTCTGGCTTCGGCTCTATCTCCAGTCCTTCAGCCATTGCCCCAAGATGACCAGCAGCCACCACCCGGGGATGTGCCTCCTCACTCAGCAATGGAGCCCCAGGGTGGGCCTCACCTTTCATTGGCCCCAGTGGGCTTGAGCCTACCTTTATCCCTCAGCTGAGACTGCCCTTCCCACTCCTGTCCACTTATGAGAACCCTGGCCATCACCACAAGTAACTGCTCATTCCTCTGGGTTCCCACAGCAAATGTCTGCTCCTCAGCAATAACACTCAGCACATTCTGCCTTCAGATGTCTTCCTCATTCAAGCCATCGTCCACTCCCACAGGAGTGATGGGGCCTGTGTGCCTTCCCTCAAATGCCTGGCAAAGTTCCTGACACACAGAAGTTCTCAGTACATATTGGTTGAATAAAAGAAAGAATGAATGAGGGCGCCCGGGTGGCTCAGTCGGTTAAGCGACTGCCTTTGGCTCAGGTCATGATCCCAGCGTCCTGGGATCGGGTCCCACATCGGGCTCCCTGCTCGGCAAGAAGCCTGCGTCTCCCTCTCCCTCTGCCTACACCTCCCCCTACTTGTACTCTCCCTCTCTCTCTCTCTGTCAAATAAATAAATACAATCTTTAAAAAAAAAAAATGAATGAATGAATGAATGAACAAAATGAGAAGAACCAAGGTCCAGTGTGTACGAAGAGGCAAGTCGAACTCGGGTTCACTCAGGATGCCTTCAGAACTTCCTTTCCCTCTTCAGGTCACTGCAGGGAGCCTCCTTCCTGGGAACATGAAGATTCGAAGAGAATCTACCACTTTGTGGTGGGGCAGACGGTTCGCTACCAGTGCGCGCAGGGATTCAGGGCCCTGCGGCGAGGTTCTGCCGAGAGCGTCTGCAAAACCATCTCAGGGAAGACCCAGTGGACACAGCCCCAGGTCAAGTGCATAAGTGAAAGGAATAACGGTTGGTTTCCAGGTATGGAGGCACCTGGTTGGGCTCTATCACCCTGCTCTTTCCGTCGGGCTGAGCGGAGTGGAATTCCTGACCCACCAGCTATGTGACCGCGGGCAAACCACTTCGTCTCCTTGGGCCTCTGTTTTCTCTCATTCTAGAAAATAGACCAGATACACTGAGGTCTCTATCACCTAAGGTTCCCTATACCCTGAGTGAGGATAAATGGTAGAAGGTGGAAGAGGAGGGGAGATCTCTCGAGTGTTGCAAGCATCCCAGATGCTATCTCACCGGAGACGATGCTGCCCCCTCCTAGCCGATCCTGAAACTCGACTTCTTCTTCTAAGCTACCAAGACCTCCTCTCATTCAAAAGGGCAAGTCCAGCCTGCCGCCCAAATACTGATGTAAAATGCACACTCATTATTTGTCCAGCGCTCCACTGTTAGCATGCTCCTTCTCGTGTAATTCCCCCCTGAGCTTTGATAAAAGTGCAAATGTGCAGGGAAGGGGCTGATTCAAGCAGGCAGGTGCGCGCGCGCGCACACTCATTCAGACTAACGTACAACCCACCTATGCGGAGGTCTACTGTTTTCATTCTGAAAGCGTATTACTATTTTTACAACCAAAAGCCGCTCACATTTAAACCTAAGTGTTACCGGTTTCTTACCTCACCGCCTCTCCCGGGAGTTTCCCTGGGTGAAATCTGAAACCACTCCCGGAAGTGGAGCTCGGGGAGAGACCAGAGAATGAGGCAGGCCACCGTTGGCAGGTGGCTGTTTGAATAAGCAGAGGGAACTTACTTACCGGGCTCCTGTGGGGCTGGCAGCAAGACGAATGGATCCCTGCGCTCCCCCACCAGATCTTACAAGTTAATAAAGAGGCCTTAACCAGGTTCAGTCACAAATACGCTGCAGGTGTTCTGGACACCACGTCACTAGCTCAAGGCTGTGTCCTTGGAGAAGCCTCTGGGAGCGGGAAAGGAAAGCGGGAGTCATATTCTCAGGACAGGGAAGGGGGTGAGGAGCCTCTGAGTGCCTGGGTCCATGGGTCAGTTGGCACTGGTGTCCTTCTGATGACATTCCCTGGCAGTATGCCTGCAGGGAGCCACATGGCTGGCCTGGGCACTTGTCGTGCGTGTTGCTTCCCTTGTAAAAGGATGGCAGGGCAGTGTCCTGGGTAACTGGAAACCCCCGCAAAGAACGGGGAACCTGTCACAGAGAGAAGCTGTCCTTCTGTGCATTTCTACTTCATTTAATGTTTCGGTGGTATCTGGATTATTATGACCTGTTTCCAAGCCACAGATGGAAACCAGGGCTGAATAGGAAGCTTGGGGATGAGAAGTTGCTCGGGATTCCACAGAGCCAGGATCAGGGTCAAAATTCCCTCTGACCTGGCTTTGCTGGAGCCATTTACCCACTTGCCCCAGACCCTGCTGTAGAGCCACACTGTGTGGGATCCCCAGGTAACGTGCTGAGAACGGAGATCGGCACCCCACTGAGTGTGTCTGGGGTCAGCTGAGGAAACCCGCATTGCCCACCCTCATCACTTCCTCTCTCCTCCAGATGACGAAGAAGAGCCTCAAGCAAGCACCCATGCTCCTCCTGGGAGAGACACTTCCTGGCCCTTGGTAACAACAAGTGCTACAGGTAAGACTAGAATTTCTGGGAAGATAAAACCTGGCCCTGAAGGTCAGGCAAGAGAAGGAAGACCGTTTGCCTGGGGCAGCCCCTCCTGCAGCTGGGTCAGCAATGGCACCTTCCCCTCCAACCTCCCAACCCTCAACACATCAAAAGCAGGGCACCGGGGTGTCTCAGTCAGTTGGGCGTCTGACTCTTGGTTTTGGCTCAGGTCGTGATCTCAGGGTCTTGAGAACGAGCCCCGTGTCCAGCTCCACACTGGGTGTGGAGTCTAAGGTTCTCTCTCTCTCCCTCCACCTTCCCCCCTGCTCTCTCTCTGTCTCTCTCAAATAAATGAATAAATCTTTAAAACAAACAAACGTGTCAAAATCAGGTGTCGGAAACAGGAGAAGCCAGTCTGAGGATGGCATCTCAAGGCGGAAGAAGGAATGCTTGTCTGTCACATGCCTTCTGTCAGGCTCCGAGGCTCTAGCTCACGACAGGTCCTAAGCTCTCCAGTTAGTGCAGTCTGATAATCAGCACAAACCGAGCATCTTCTCATCTCTCTTCTGCACAGATTTCCACAAGCACACAGAAGTGGCTACCACCATGGAGTCGTTCATATTCACAACCGAGTATCAGATAGCAGGTGGGTAGGGGGTGCGCCTTCTGTTGACAAAACGCACCCCAGACAGAGACTGTGGGATATGTTGCTTGGTGGTCTGGTGGGTCGGTCGGTTGGTCGGTTAGCTTAAAATGCCCCCCTCCTTATACTGGGTAATAGTTACACGAGTAAAAGACTAATCCGGATATTAACAATACAAACTCACAGTAATCAGCCATAGTAAACGGGCTGTGAAGTCTCAAAGCAGCCCCAAGAAGCTCCTCCTGAATGGATCCTAAATGACAAAATACCCCATAAACCCACAGTTGTTTCCTGGTAGGAGAGAAAAACAGGCTTTGAGAGGGGGAGAAAAAACCGAGCTCATAGAAACAGAGCAGAGTGGTGGTTGCGGGGGCTGTGGGTTGGGGGGAAACCGGGAGATGTTGGTGGAGGACGCAGACTCCCAGTTAGAAGATGAGTCAGTTCTGGGGAGCTAACGGGCAGCATGGTGACTTTGGTTAACAACACGGTATTGTATACTCGAAATCTGCTAAAGGAGTAAATCTCAAGTGTTCTCACCGCAAAAAGGAAATGGCAGACAGGAGGGGTGGTTGGAGGTGTTAGCTAGTGCTGTGGTGCTAATTGTGTTGTGATGTACACTCACATCAAATCAATCCCTTGCATGCCGCAAATGTCCGCAATGCTACATGTCAGTTATGTGTCAACACAGTTTGGGGAAGAAAAGGAAAAATGCACTGTGAAGCCCATGCAAGACGGGTGGTTGGCGGGGCAGGCGGGGAGGTGGCTCCGGCACCAGA
The DNA here is from genome assembly GCF_003265705.2 of Callorhinus ursinus. Lineage (NCBI taxonomy): Eukaryota > Metazoa > Chordata > Mammalia > Carnivora > Otariidae > Callorhinus > Callorhinus ursinus. The sequence goes on from NW_027397098.1 coordinate 10,907,004, forward strand.
GGAAGGCAGGATCTGGGAAATAGGAACATTTTCAAGAGATGCTTATGTGTCTATCCTCTCTCCTTGTATTTCGACGTTTCCTTCACCCATCGCAGGCCTCCCTGGTGGCCCCCTTAACTGAGGCCTCTGAACCTTGGTGAAGAGCGTGCTTGTCAGTTACTTCATGCCCCTCAGAAAGAGCCAAGCCCCTCGAGGAAAGGCGCCAAGCCCTTTCCCACCTCCCCAGGGCTCCAGCCCCGGTCCCTGAGCCTCCTAGGAAATCATGTCGGGTGGGAGCTGCGTTCCGGGAAGGGAAGGCAGAAACGCCAGTGCCCCCCTCTTCGGGAAACCCTTGCTCTGTGGGGATTTTCTCAGCCTGATCTGCAACCCAGCCCGGCGGGTGCCTTTGCTGAACTGCTTCTCTGTTGACAGTGGCCGGCTGCATTCTCCTGTTCATCAGCGTCCTCCTCCTGAGCGGGCTCACCTGGCGGCGGAGATGGTGAGTCTGGGCGGTCAGGGTCACGAAGGCCTGGCCGGAGCTAGCTGGTGGAGCCTGGTGTGGGAAGAGCTCGGGCAGAGATCCCCTCACCCCCCCGCCCACCCCATTCTCCTACTAACCCACAGCGGTTTGGGGAGTCATAGAGAGAACTGGTCAACCCACACATCCCCAAAGAGCCCAACAAGAACCCAAGCGCAGGGAAATGGGAAAGCAAAGGACACTAGCACTGGTTGAGCGCCTACTGTATGCCAGGTTTGATGCGTATCTAATGAACATTCCTGAACTTCTCTTAACATTTGAAACAGCTACAGGTGCCCTGATCAAGCAACACAAACAGGAGTGCATGGCAGAGGCCAAAACTGCAACCTGAATCTAGAGCCCAAGACCTTTCTGCTCCCGTCACGTGGCTGGAAGGAAATCAAGGGCAGTGTCCCCCTGAGTTTTCCTCTCCTGCACTCCCCATTACACCTACTGCAGACACTCAGACCGGAACGCCCTTGACTGGGACGTGACCCACATGTGGCCTTAGTTGCATTAACTCGGATTTTCAAGTTGCTGATTAGAACAACCAGGAGAGATTTTTTTTTTTTTTTTAATACCAATGCTTTCTCTCCAACCAGAATCTCTAGGACATCAGTATTTTTCTTTCCAGCTGAGATAAAATTCATCATTCTAACCATTTTAAAGTGCATAATCCAGTGGTTTTTGGCAATGTTGTGTATATACCACCATCTCATCACACATCAGAACATTTCCATCACCCCGAAAGGAAACCCTGTACTCCCCAATTCCCTATTTCCCCCATTCCCCGGAAACCACAAATCCACTTCCCATCTCTGGATTTGCCCGTTCTGGACATTTCACATAAATGGAATCATACAGTATATGAACTTTTGTGACCGAGACATTGGTATTTCCTTTAAAGCTCCTCAGAGGCACCGAATACACATGCATCCAGTTTTTTTTTTTTTAAAGATTTTATTTATTTGACAGAGAGAGACACAGCGAGAGAGGGAACACAAGCAGGGGGAGCGGGAGAGGGAGAAGCAGGCTTCCCGCGGAGCAGGGAGCCCGATGCGGGGCTTGATCCCAGGACCCTGGAATCACGACCCGAGCCGAAGGCAGATGCCTAACGACCGAGCCACCCAAGTGCCCCTCACATGCATCCAGTTTTGACAACTCTGTGCTAGGCCAGTAATTCCCAAACTTGAGTGGGCTTGTTATCAGAAGGTCCTGGAGGGCTTGTTAAAGCAGGGTCTGCCCGGCCCTGCCTCCAGAGTTGCTGAGTCAGCAGGTCTGGGGTAGGGCCTAAAAAAATCTACATTTCTAGCAAATTCCCAGGTAATAACTGATGCTTGCTGTTCCAGGCACCAAACTTTGAGAACCGTTGCACTAGACAGATAGCATAACAGATCAAGAGAGTGAATTCATTTCACGTACGCACACAGGCCAGTTTCTCCCTCCCTTTAGACAGTAGACTACAGACCTCCTATGTCGCTGTCCTGACTATCCAGGACATCCCAAAAATGTGCCATCTAACCCACCTTGATGTAAACTCCCCAGGAAGACCCTGAGAACACACAGATTCATCCCCCAAAACCCAGAGCTCTTAGATCCTATAATTAGCCCAGACAGAGAAAAACTGTCAGACGTCTTTTATTGTTCTATTGGTCATCAGGCCCACAGATACTCCTGATTTCCCTCATGTGGATTAAAATGTGCCAGTTATTGCGATGCAGAGGATAAGCCCCCTAGGGTTATTGTATTAGGAATGGCTCATGTAAATACCTGACAGTCTACCAACTTCTCTACGATATGAGCTGCTTCCTGAGGCGTTATTTTAGGATTATGTGAGATGAAGTGGGTCAGGTACTCAGTACATTGTGGGAACTCAATACGTGGTTGGGCCTCCCCTCCCTGCGCTGACAAGACCTAATAGCCTTCAAGGAAATTTTCACTTGGTAGCTTCAAGATTAAAAGCCTTCAGACACAAAGGGACAAGGGTATTTGGGAGTGGTAAACATTTGGAATTTACGCTGTGACATAACGAACAGCCTGAAACTAGATGAATTCTCAGAAGCTCTCCCAGAATTAAGGTCTTTCAGGCGACCCACATTCATTCCTCAAACTGAGCTTTCTGCCACCAGGTCTAGCTAGGGAGAAAAAGCCTTCCTAGAATCTAATTTCATCTGATGGTGCCCTCTTGTGGCCACACAGAAATCCTACATTTGTGTTTTTTGGGTTTTTTTTTTTTGGACCAATTAACTAGGAGCCAGTGATAAACAACAGCTGTTGTCTTCCCCTGGCTCCTGACAACCAAAAGCTGAATTTTCATGAATTTTATCGTTTCTCGGCCTTTTGGCTAAGATCAAGTGAATTTTCATGAATTTTGTGAACTGTTTTTAAGCACAGCCATTATCGAATATTCAGTATGTAAACATAGTTACATAGGCTATATTAAAAACAAAGTTAATAAATACTCAAAAGTAGCCACTTTCTAATTATTTTACTACTTTGTTGTTCTCAGGGTTATTTAAATCTATTGTATCTGTATCGAGGAATTGCAATATGATGGTCTGCTACTGCATACCTCTTCCCAATTCTGTATTCAGCTATGTCACGTTGGTAGCTCGAAACTGGGCGTGGTGGGAGTACTTACACCATGCAAATAGGCCAACTTTTTCAGAGAACTGGTTAATCATTTACCAGCACACCATTCTTACAACCCTGCCCCACGGGAGCTCTGAGCAAGGCAGGAAGTGATGAGATATTCCTGTGGACTCAGTAAGGGCTGGGGAAGGTCTAGGACTATACTGTCCAGCATGGTAGCTAGCCACTGGCCACATGGTGGATATTTTAGTCTAAACTTAAATAAATGAAATAAAATAAGAATTCAGTTCATCAGCTACACTAGCCGCATGTCAGGTGTTCAATAGCCACATACGGCTACCTTATTGGACAACACAGATACAAAACATTACCATCATCAGAAAGTTCTTAAAGTACAGTGCTGGCTAGAAACTAGGAGCTTTCAATTCATGAAAATCACTTAGCACAGTTACTATTATTATCCCTTCTCTGCACCTACTGTCCACATAATTCAAAAAAAATTTATAGAGTATCTCTTATACAGATGTTGGGCAAAGGGCACAAGCTCGCAATTAGAAAATGAATAATTTCTGGAGATCTAATGCACAGCAGAGCAATTATAGTCAACAAAACCGTATTATATACTTCAAAGTTGCTAAGAGACTAGATCTTAAATGTTCTCCCCACAAAAAAGAAATGATAATTATGTGACTCGATGGAGGCGTTCACTAACTATGGTGGTAATCATGTTGCAATACAGTAATACAATATATTAAAAAATATATAAACATGTTGTATACCACAAACTTACACAATGTTACATGTCAATCGTATCTCAATTAAAAAAAATAAACACTATCACAAGAATATCTGCTATGTGCCAAGCACTTGCTAGGGACCCAAAGATGAATGCAAATGGTCCCTGCTCTAAGGAGCTTACAGACCCATGGAGGAGAAGAGGCTAAAAATAGAGAGTTCAAATACAAATTTTTTAAAGCCCAAGACTGAGGTGTTACAGGAGCAAAAAGAAAGGACACTTAATCCTACATGGGGGTGCCAACAAGAGTTGATGGGGCCTCCGGCCAGATAAAAGAAGACAGGACATGGCTGCTCAGTGGGGAAGGGGGGTGGGTAGCAAGGGGAGAGGCAAGGTGGTGTGAAGGGACATGACAACGTCCAGGAGAAGTCAGGCAGTTCTGAACATCAGCTTGTGAGGTGCTCGGGCAGCTGAGACAGCAGGGCTGTAGGGATGGACAGTGATCATCAGACCCACAGGTCAGACAGAGGGGCTCGGACCCTATACTGAGGGCAACAGAGAGCCACAGAAGCTTGAGCTAGGGACAAATGGTAGCACTGGCCCTTCGGACAATCTGGCTACAACAGAGGCTAGATTAAGGGACCAAGGAATCATGGCGGCAGTTATGACAGAATAGTTGGAGAGACACGGTGAGCATGAGCTAGGTCAGTGGGCACACATTACAAAGGAGGAAAAGAATCAAGATATACATAGAGGGGGTCAGATTAGCAGGATTTTCCAGCTGATGGGCAGTAAGGGTTAAGGAAGATGGATGGAGCAGGGATGACCCCAGATTTTCGAGGATGACGGGGGACTCAGCCTCTGGATGAAATAAATGCAAACAGCAGGACACCCCTTGGGGGATCAGCCCCAAAGCAGAACCCATCCTGCAGTCCATTCACTGAGGTCCACGAAGGCTCCACACCTGTAACCACCCAGCCCTGGAGCTGACAAGGAAATGGAAAATCTACTCACCGCACAATGATTGAATCATCCTGCTGTAGGAACCACGGGGCAGCCAGTCTGGGCCTCTGGAGGCACCGAGAGGCCTTGGAGTCAGATTTCAGCCTGTGGGAAGGTAACAGGATCCAGGGGTGGAATTTTAAGTTAGCAGGTCAATGGGGGTTTATGTTGAAGGCGCTATGCACATCGGTTTATGGTGCGGATCACATTTTTTTTCTTGTGCAGTAGTCCACCTATGACTGACTTAGCTGTATCACTACAGGAGGAAGCATAGAAGAACAATCTAGAAAACCAGGGGTGGTAAGAAGCCAAGAACAGCTCACAGAAGTCGTAAAGCACAAGCAAAATCAAAGAAGTGGAACACTCACCCAAGAGCCATCTCCCGTGATCTCTTCGGTTTTGGAAAACTCTGAAGTCACTTGCTGACACACTGGGCAACTGCAACCTCATGACAAAACCAGCTCTGTAGTATCAATGAGTGAACTCGACCTGCTTCTCAGCAGCAGTTCCAAGGTCACTGGAAGAACAGGAAAGAACCGCCAGAACTGTAGGTCTTACTTTCATGTCGACATGGTCATTCAAGCTTGAATAGCATGGGACTCTGTCCACACCATATATGGTATAAAGAACAGTGGCTTTGTGTTAATTGCATCCCAACTTCCCAGTTTACAAGGAAAACCCTAGCAGGAATGTAGACACACACACACTCCTTACCCTATGTAATTGGACGCCATCCTGTGACTGACTGAGATCCTTCCCCAGCTTCTGATTGATTCGGTTGATTAGCCCATTCTCCTGGCCACATTCCTTAATGAACGCCTTCTAAGAACTATGAATCTTTTTGTCTTTAGCTCAGTCCTCTAAACTAGCCCCCTTTCACTGAACCTTCAATCTGAACTTCTAAACAGAAGCCATAGCAGAGTAATCTTTGGGTAACACCGACAGAGGGCAGCCAAGCCTCTGGGGATCACAGAGCTTCAGCGTTTAAAAGGATTTTTACTAGAGGTATGCTGGGAAAAGAAGGATAAACTAAGTCCCAGGTAATGAACTGTACCTAGTAAAAAGCTCTACCTGTACATTACTAACACGCCCCCTTACGAGTTAGTTTCTGTGGGATTGCTATAAATGATGCTCTGAATTTGGTCTGCACGAATGTGATGTTCACAGACACATCACGTGTGAATGCTTACATTTCCGAATCAGTGTTATAAAAGCACTCATAAGGGATCAATACATTCAATGTTTATGGATGGAAGGAAAGAAGAAGGAAGTATGGCACAGGGAGGGAGATCACACTGACAGAAGGTAACATGGAAAAGGCCACCCCTTAGTAGCCCTCCAACTGTGAGCAACATGGTTAGCAAATCAGAATCACCTGGAGGCCTGGTTAGGCCACGGGGGGGGGGGGGGGGGGGGGGGGAATCTCCAGGGTTTCTGAGTCAGCAGGTACCGGCCAGCCAAGGATTTACACGTGTAACAAGTTCCAGGTGATGCTGCTGAGGGTGGTCTGGAGACCACACTTTGAGAACCACTGGGTTCTAGGTCTCCATGCCCACCCACTCTCAAAAATCACATGATTAAGGAGATGAATGCAAGGTTAAAACCAGCCAGTTTTCATTTCTGAAAGGCCAGAAAAGTATTATTTTAAAAATGGGCAGGCATCATAGGTCCATATCCAGATTAAAGAACCATTTTCTGCCCTTTCTTTGACTAACCAAGTACAATCCAGATTCCAGTGTCCATGTCCCCCACAGCCCCAAGTACACGTTTTCTGGGTTGAGAGGAATCTCAGACCAGAAAAAAAATTTTTTGTTTTTAGTCTTACTTATCTTGAGTAAAATTGAATTGAATTATAATGACTCATTTTGGAGGGGGGGAAGACCTATGAGATCAAATGTTTTAAATAATAATTAAGATGTTATTTACCTTTACATGCTCATTCTAAGTGTATGGTGGAGTTTTCCAGAAACGACATGATATGTGATGATGTCATCGCTCTGATGTTAACATGTAATGAGTTTATTACTGTTGTTTATAAGAGAACTAATAAATATTTTTTAAATTTCTTGGTTTTAGTGTCTAAATGTATCACTAGCTATAACTACACAGATGAATTTGGGATTCTCAATACTCTTTTTCTTTTTTTCCTTAGAGATATAGAGCACAGGGGTGGGGGTGGGGTGGGGTGGGAAGGGGCAGAGGGAGAGGGAAAGAGAATCCTAAGCAGGCTCCATGCCCAGCAGGGAGCCCAATGCCAGAGCTCCATCCCACGACCCTGAGATCATGACCTGAAAGAAAATCAAGAGCCGGATGCTCAACAAACTGAGCCGCCCAGGCGCCCCTCCTCAATACTTTTTAATAATGTACAGAGGTCCTGACAAATAGTTAACAAACACGTTATCATTGGTGGTTCCAGAAATGCAAATCAAAACCACAATGAGGGGCGCCTGGGTGGCTCAGTTGTTGAGCGTCTGCCTTCGGCTCAGGGCATGATCCCGGGGTCCTGGGATCGAGCCCCGCATCGGGCTCCCTGCTCCGCGGGAAGCCTGCTTCTCCCTCTCCCACTCCCCCCTGCTTGTGTTCCCTCTCTCGCTGTGTCTCTCTCTGTCAAATAAATAAATAAAATCTTAAAAACAACAACAACAACAACAACAACAGCACAATGAGATACCTCTTCATACCCAGGAAGATGACTTTCAGCAAAAAGGAGAATAACAAACGTGGGCAAGGATGTGGAGAAACTGGAATTCTTGTACATTGCTGGCGGAAATGTAACAGATGCAAACACTGTGGAAAACAGATTGGTGGTTCCTCAAAACATTAAACATACAAGCACCTCATGCTTTCACAGGGGGAGGCAGAAAGGAACCATTTTTGAAATGACTTACCAAGGCCTGTCCTCAGGAGAAACTATTTTCCTAACTACCTTGGGTTTTACCTAAGCAACCAGAAAAAACAGAAATCCCCAACTCTGACCTGCTCTATCCTCCCACATGGGAAAGGGAATTATGCAACTCCAGCCTCTCTCACCCCATCTATCCTCTCTGAGGTGTGCAAGCAGAGGCACCACCACAGGTTTCTCTGGTCTCAGTGGTTCAAATGAGGCCTCATGGTCTGCACTGTGGCCACAGGATGTAAGGCGATGCTTATTTCAGCATCTCAGGCCTGAACCATCTACCCCACCCCTCGAACCAAGAGTAGAACCAACTTCCTTCATTGGCTGCTTGGAGTGGACAGAAGAGTAAGACCCAAACGAAAAGTAGGTCATTACCAAGAGAAGGGAGAATGGATGCAGGGGAAGCAGCCACACTTTTCTTTGTGCCTTTGCTTCCAGCCAGTATTATTCTATTAAGGGAGAGCCTAAATTTTCACATCAGTCATACTGTTATCAAAGCTCCGTCATGGGAGCAGAAGAGAAAAATGTGGACAAACAGATTTGTAGCACTGGCATCTGGGAGTTTTTAAGGATGCAGAAAGGCTTTTTTGAGGGCCTTCCACTGACAAAGTGCTAGGCTGTCCAAGCAAAACAGGGACTCGGTACCTGAGCTGCAGCACGAGGACTGGAATGGGATTGGAGCGGAAGTGTTGAGTGGGGGTTGGGCGAGGTCATCAAGAAGATGTGATTGCCAGTTGACCTGTGAGCCCAACCCAAGTGACTGGAGGCTCCTCACCCCCTCCTCTGTCCTTGGAATGTGGGTTCTGCATGCCTTTCCCGCTGCCAGAGGCTCCTCCAAGGACACAGCCTTGAGAGGGATGTGGTGTTGAGAACATCTGCACAATATACATGACTGACCCAGTTAAGGCTTCTTTCTAAACCTTTAAGATGCAGTGGGTGGGTGGGTGTGGGGATCCACTCGCCTTGCTGCACCACCGCCGCCCCCCAGCCAAGTCTTGTATGTAAACTCCCTTGCGTATTAAAACTGCCACCTACCAACCCTAGAGTGCCCTGCCTTTTTCTTCAGTCCCTCCCTGCCCTCCTCCAACAGACGCTGGTTTCAGATTTCCCTGGAGAAGCTCCGGAGGAGGCTGCAAACCAGCAACGTGTGAGCCAGCCAGGGAACTGGAGAAATGGGCCCTGGGAATGAGGCCATCGCAGGGAAATCCTGGGTTAGCCGGTGACCTCTGTGTGGGCAGGGGTGGCCCACATGTCAGATGCTTGTGGCCTATTGCGTGAGTACAGGACGCCCTGAAAACACCAGCTGCTCGAAGGGGCTTGTTTGAGGAAGTGCACACAGTTCTCCTCCACAGGGAACGGAAGCAAGGCCGCGCAGTGGGCTGGCCTCTGCCTCGGGCAGTTCTGCCGGCCACCGACGCCCTCCTCCAGGCTGAAGCTGGAGTCAGCAAGCTACAGCTATCAGGGGAGGACGTGCTGGTGTCCACCAGTCTTCAGGCTTCGGAGCTGGCAGACAAGGTGGGAGGGCAGGATGGTAAGTTAGAGGTCTTAGGCGCCCCCGGGTGGCTCAGTCGGTTAAGCGATCGACTCTTGATCTCAGCTCAGATCTTAATCTCAGGGTTGTGAGTTCAAGCCCCGCATGGGGCTCCACGCTGGGTGTGGAGCCTACTTTAAAAAAAGAAAAAAAGAGGTCTTAGCATACCCTGTGTAAAAAGCTAGGAGGGCTCCAGATGCTTTGGATTAAGATCTGGGCATTTGTGACAAAGCCTGAGTAGGAGTTAAGAGATGGCATCCCTGAGAATGTGATAAGAATGAAGAGAAGGATATTATGGTAACTGATGAGAAAATGGATAAAATGTGCCCTGCCTTCTGACCAGTAATAGGAAAGAACGTTTTAAATTGCAATGATCCCAAAACTCCTAGGGAGAAAATCTGCATTCTTTCTCTTTCCCTTGATGTTGTAAATCTTATCGTGTCTTTGAAATGTAAACAGCCCAAGAGATAAACAAATCATTGCTCACAGAGACTGAAGAAAATAAAGGGGGGGGGTATTCAAAATACTGCTTTGCTGTAGGAGCTCCCTTCCCCAGAATCCAGTCCACAGCCTCCAAAAGATCACAAATAACAGTAAAAAGCTTTAGCCATGGAAGTGGGTACCTGAGTCACAGCTACAGATTGGGAATGAATGCTGAATAGATACAGAAAGTTGGAGAAAGTCTGTGGAAAAGAAATATTGAGAAAGGAATTTTATATGTAGTCGAACTGTGATTCAAATAGACTTATGTAAGCTAAAAAGAAAACAGTTTTACTATCAGAAGTACACTGGTACAAAATTAGAATTTACTTTTCTTTGTGTTAAAGGGAGAAAGTTTTCTTAGATGATTGGTTTGCTCTTAATAAGAAATTGTAAACAAAGGCTTTTCTTTACCTTTGATGTAATCCGCCTGGAAAACAAAGATTCTGTGTTTTGTCTTTATCAGCTCTTTGATTACTCAAGAAACTAAGTCTTCCCTGTTAAAAAAGCTAAGTTGTTTACAATTTTGTAACTTCTGTTAAATGTTAAATTTCATGGAAAGCATTGTCAAATAAGAAGCAATGCTAAACTTCCTTTGGGGTATATGTGTATGAAATTGCCCAAACTCTGGAATGTCCTAGTATAATGGTATCGTCATAATAACCAAACCCCCTGGTCAACTGCATCATAATGAACTCTCCTCAGATCTATAACCATGGCCATTTGTAAGTCTTTTGTCATTTGCAGACAGTTACTGTTTTATCTGATGCTTTGGCAAAGAGCGTTCCTGCAAAAGTGCTTCCTCTTCAAGGGGATTCGTGGAAAAGGCTCTGACAGGGTTCTAGTAGCTAAGATCGCTTTGCCTTCACGTGGGAGGGACACTAGCAAACCTCTCCAGCACCACCCCCCAAGGCTGTCTGCACAGCCCGCCACGTGGCACAGGGTAGTATGGGGGCCCGCCCCTGTTCTCTTTTCCCATATCAGTGAGACAGTCCGTTACACGGACGACATGTCAACATGTAAGAGTTGCCCCTGCTGCAGGACACCCTGCGGGCTTTGCTGGAGCATCTGTCAGGGAGAGGATGGGCAGCGAACCCACAGAAAATTCAAGACCCAGATACTACAGTAAGCTTTTGGGTGTCGTCGGGCCAGGTAAGACACCTGTTGTCCCAAAAGCTGTGATTAATGAGGTGCAAGTTTATCCAACTTCTAAGAACACGAGAGAAGTGCAAGCATTTATCAGGGTTTGGGGGGGGCCCTTAACGAGATAGCACAACCAACAGCCCGGCTAAGACAGCATAGAAGCAGCAGTTTGAAAAATGCCTGGGGTATATGAGAAGATTTATTTACTAATCTCAGAGCAAGTGCTAGAAAGGCAGGAATCTTTGGGAGACTTTTCCAAGAACAAAAGAGCTGGAGGGTGCCATTTCCATCCCCTGCCTCCCCACAACCTAGATACCAGGGACACCTGGGGAAACAGCACAGTGCAAACACTGTCCACTTGGCTTGCCAAAAGCATGCCCCACCCCCACATTCTTCTGCAGACCCACCCCCTCCATCCCAGCCTGGGCAGGATTTTCCTGCGCAGCTGCAGGGCCCTTCCATAGCGTACTAGACCTGTGAGGACCCTGCTGGTGCCACGTGCCCCCCCTCCACGATTTTGGTGGATCTGCCCCCTCCAACACACCCTTGGAAAGAGTCCATCCAAAGTGGCACCACGAGCCTGGCAGTGTGCAGGCATCCCCGACAGAGGACAGCACCACTCCAAAGTGATCCCTGCCCCAGGGAGAGGGGAAGACACCCACACCCATCAATCCAACTGCAGCCCCAGCAGTGGGCTGGGGGAAGACATCTGGTCTGACTACAAGCCCCACCCACCAAGGAAAGTGTCTCAGGAGACAACACAGGAGGAATGCCCGGCAGCTCTGTGCCACCGCAGCTCTGGCAAATGACTGGTCTGACTAAACTCAAGTCCAAGGTAGCCCCAGACTGGCCCGCTAACAACACAGGGACCAAACCCTGCCCACAAAAAGAAAAGAAGGCCATTGTAGACAACCAGACTGAAGGCAAATGTGGCTCAGCCACAATAGTAGGGCGCATACAACACACATAGGAGACACCCCTGAAGTTCCAGGTTCTGGGGAACGAGGGACATTGCCCTACAGGACATTAAAGGACCTCTTCATCATAAGGCCACTACTTTCAAGAGCAGGAGACGTAGCTGACTTTCTAACAGAAACAGACACAAAGGGTTATACAAAATAAGGAGATAGGAAAATATGTCCTAAATGAAAGAACAGGAAAAAATCACAGCAAAAGAGCTAAATGAAACACAGATAAGTAATATGTTTGATAGAGAATTTAAAGTAATGGTCATAAAGATACTCACTAGACTTGAGAAAAGAGTGGAGGACCTCAGGGAGACCCTTAACAAAGAGATAAAAAAGAACCAATCAGAGATGAAAAACACAGTAACTAAAATTAAAAATACACTAGAGGGAATAAATAGTACTAGAGGAAGCAGAAGAAAGGATCAACAACCTGAAGGAAAAAGTAATGGAAAGCCATAAAGCTGAACAGGAGAAAGAAAAAATAATAATAAATGAAAATAGATTAAGGGAACTCGGCAACACCATCAAGTATAAAAACATTCACATTATAAGCATCCCAGAAAGAGAAGAGAGAGAAAAGAAGGCAGATAATTTATTTGAAGAAATAACAGCTAAAAAAAAAAAAAATCCCAAATCTGGGGAAGGAAACAGAAATCCAGATCCAGGAAGCACAGAGAGCCCACAACAAAATCCACCCAATGAGGTCCACACTAGGACACATAGTATTTAAAAATGACAAAAAGTAGTTGATAAATAGAGAATATTAAAAGCAGCAAGAGAAAAGAAAACAGTTACATACGAAGAAAACCCCATAAGGCTATCAGATTTCTCAACAGAAACTTTGCAGACCAGAAGAAAGTGGCATGATATATTCAAAGTGCTGAAAGAAAAAAGAAAACAAACAAACAAAAACCCACTGAAACTAAGAATACTCCATTCACTAAAACCGCCATTCAGAATAGAAGGGAGATAAAAGAGTTTCCCAGACAAACAAAAGTTAAAGAAATACATCACCACTAAACCAACCTCAAAAGAAATGTTAAAGGGGATTCTTTGAGTGTTAAGGGAAGACCATAGCAGGAGTAAGAAAAGTAGGTCGCACAAAAGCAGTAAAATTAAGTGTATCTACAAAAATCAGTCAAAAGATTCACAAAATAAAGCATGTAAAGTATGACACCATATATCTAAAATGTAGAGGGTGGTGAAGTAAAAATTTAGTGCTTTTAGAATGGGTTTAAACTTAAGCAACCAACTGTTTATAGACTGCTATATGCATAAGATGTAGTATATAAACCTAACAGTAATCATGAATCAAAATCCAATAATAGATATGCAAAAAATAAAGAGAAAGGAATCCAAGTATATCAGAAATCCAACAAACCATGAGAGAAAAGAGCAAGAGAAGAAAGGAACAGCAAAGAACTACAAAAACAAACTTAAAACAAGCATATCAAAATGGTAATAAATACATATCTAACAATATAACTTTGAATGTACACGGACTATATGCTCCAATCAAAAGACATAGGGTGATGGAATGGATAAAAAAGCAAGACCCATCTATATGCCGCCTACAAGAGACTATTTTTCAGACCTAAAAACACATGCAGATTGAAAGTGAAGGGATGGAAAAGCATTTATCATGCAAACAGAAGTGAAAAGAATCCTGGGGTACCAACACTTACATTAGACAAAATGGACTTCAAAACAAAGACTATAACAAGAGACAAAGAGGGACATTATATAATTATAAAGGGAACAGTCCAATAAGAAGATATAACAATTATAAATATTTATGTACCCAACATGGGAGCACCTGAATACATAAAACAGCTAATAACAAACATAAAGGAAGTAATTGATACTAATACAGTAATATTAGGGGACTTTAACACTCTACTTACATCAATGGACAGATCATCCAAACAGAAAATTAACAAGGAAACAGCGGTTTTGAATGACACATTGAACCAGATGGATCTAACAGGTATATTTAGAACACTCCATCCTAAAAGAGTGGAATACACATTCTTTTCAAATGCCCAGGATAGATCATGTGTTAGGCCACAAAACAAGCCTCAACAAATTAAAAAAGATTAAAGTCATACTATACACCTTTTCTGACCACAATGCTAAGAAACTAGAAATCAACCACACATGCACATGTGCGCGCGTGCGCGCGCGTGCACACACACACACACACACACAAATCTGGAAAGAACACAAATACATGGAGGTTAAATAACATGCTACTAAACGATGAATGGGTCGACCAAGAAATCAGAAAGGAAATAAAAAAATACACAGAGACAAATGAAAATGAAAGCACAATGGTCCAAAATCTTTGGGATGCAGCAAAAGCTGTTCTAAGAGGGAAATTTATAGCAATACAGGCCCATCTCAAGAAGCAAGAAAAATCTCAAATACACAAACTAACCTTACACCTAAAGGACAAACAAAAACAAAAACCAGAAGAAAGAAGGAAATAATAAAGATTAGAGCAGATATAAATGAAATAGAAACTAAAAATAAAACAGAACAGATTGGTTAGAAGAGCTGGTTTTGGAAAATATCAACAAAATTGGTAAACCTTTAGCCAGACTCATAAAAAAAAGAGGGGGGAGGGTGGAAGAGCAAGAACTCAAATAAACAAAATCAGAAATGAAAGAAGAGAAATAAGAACTGACACCACAGAAATACAAAGGATAATAAGAGAATATTATAAAAAGTTATATGTCAACAAATTGGACAACCTAGAAGAAAATAGATAAATTCCTAAAAACATATAACCTCCCTAAACTGAATCAGGAAGAAATAGAAAATTTGAACACACCAATGATCGGTGATGAAATTGAATCAGTAATCAAAAAATCCCCAGTAGGGGTGTCTGTGTGGCTCAGTCATTAAGTGTCTGCCTTAGGCTCGTGTCATGATCCCAGGGTCCTGGGGTCGAGCCCCGCATCCAGCTCCCTGTTTGGTGGGAAGCCCGCTTCTCCCTCTCCCACTCCTCCTGCTTGTGTTCCCTCTCTTGCTGTCTCTCTCTCTCTGTCAAATAAATAAATAAAATCTTAAAAAAAAATATCCCCGATAAACAAAAGCCCAGGACCAGACGGCTTCACAGGTAAATTCTACCAAACGTTAAAGAAGAGTTAATACCTATTCTCAAGCTATTCCAAAAATAGAAGAGGAAGGAAAGCTTCCAAATTCATTCTATGAGGCCAGCATTACCCTGATACCAAAACCAGATAAAAACACTACAGAAAAAAGAGAAATACAGGTCAATATTTTTGGGATGCAAAAGTCCTCGACATATATTAGCAAACTGAATCCAACCATACATTAAAAATATCATTCATCAAAAAAAAATATATATATATATATAATTCACCATGATCAAGCGGGATTTATTCCTGGGATGCAAGGGTGGTTCAACATTTGCAAAGCCATCAACGTGACTTATCACATCAACAACAACAACAAAAGGATAAAAAACCTACGATCATCTCCATAGATACAGAAAAAGCATTTGACAAGGTAAAACATCCAGTCAAGAAAAAAACACTCAAAAAAGTCAGTTTAGAGGGAACATGCCTCAACATAATAAAGGCCATATATAAAAAACCCACAACTAACATCATATACTCAGTGGTGAAAAACTGAAAACTTTTCCCCTAAGGTCAGGAACAAAACAAGGATGTCCACTCTTAACACTTTTATTTTTCATAATACTGGAAGTCTTAACCACAGCAATCAGACCAAAAAAATAAAAAATGAAATAAAAGGCATCCAAATAGGTAAAGAAGAAATAAAACTTTCATTATTTGCATATGACATGATATTATATATAGAAAACCCTAAAGACTCCACCAAAAAACTACTAGCACTGATAAATGAATTCAATAAGGGCACAGGATATAAAATCAATACAAAAAGTCTGTTGCATTCCTATACACTAATAACAAAGTAGCAGAAAGAGAAATTAAGAAAACAGTCTCATTTACAATGCACCAAAAAGAATAAGATACCTAGGAATAAACCTAACCAAGGAGGTGAAAGACCTGTACTCTGAAAACTATAAAACACTGATGAAAGAAATTGAAAATGACACAAACAAATGAAAAGATATTCCATGCTTATGGATTGGAAGAACAAGTACTGTTAAAATGTCTATCCTAACCAAAGCAATCTGCTAATTTAATTCAATCTCTATCAAAATACCAAGAGCATTTTTCTTTTTTTTTTTTTCTTTTTTTAGAGACAGAGAGAGAGAGAGAGAGAGAGACCGCCAGGGGAGGAGCAGAAGGAAAGGGAGAGAAGAGAATCCCTAAGAAGGCTCCATGCACCCAGCATGGAGCCCAACACGGGGCTCGATCTCATGACCCGAGATCATGACCTGAGCTGAAATCAAGAGTTGGATGCTTAACCGACTGAGCCACCCACGCACTCCCAAGAGCATTTTTTCATGGAACTAGAACAAACAGTCCTAAAATTTGTATGGAACCACAAAAGACCCCAAATAATCAAAGCACTCTCGTAAAAGAAAAACAAAATTGGAGGTATCACAATATATTTCAAGATATACTACAAAGTTGTAGCAATCCAAAACAGTATGATGTTGGCACAAAAACAGACACATTAGGTCAATGGAAGAGAATAGAAAGCCCAGAAATAAACCCATGATTATCTGATCAGTTAATCTTTAACAAGGGAGGCAAAAATACGCAAACGGAAAAGGACAGTCTCTTTAACAAATGGTGCTGAGAAAACTGGACAGCTACATGCAGAAGAGTGAAACTGGACCACTTTCTTACATCATACACAAAAATAAACTCAAAATGGATTAAGAACCTAAATGTGAGATCTGAAACCATCAAAATCCTAGAAAAGAGCACAGGCAGTAATTTCTCTGATGTTGGCCATACCAACATTTTCTAGCTGTCTCCTGAGGCAAGGGAAACAAAAGCAAAAATAAACTATTGGGACTATGCCAAAATAAAAAGCTTCTGCACGGCAAATGAAACAATCAATAAAACTAAAAAACAAACTGCTGAAGGGGAGAAGATATTTGCAAATGACATAACCAATAAAGGGTTAGTATCCAAAATATATACAAAACTTTTACAACTCAACATCAAAAAACCAAATAATCCAATTTAAAAAATGGGCAGAAGACATGAACAGACATTTCTCCAAGGAAGACATACAGACAACCAACAGACACATGAAAAGATGTTCAACACACTTATCATCAGGGAAATGCAAATCATAACTACAATGAGGTATCACCTTACACCTGTCAGAATGACTAAAATCAAAGTTACAAGAAACAACAAGTATTGATGAGGATGTGGAGAAAAAAGAACCCTCATGCACTGTTGGTGGGAATGCAAACTGGTACAGCCACTGTGGAAAACAGTATGGAGGTTCCTCAAAAAATTAAAAATAGAATTACCCCACAATCCAGTAATTCCACTACTGGGAATTTACCCCCAAAATATGAAAACATTAATTAGAAAAGATTATGCACCCCTATGTTTATTGCAGCATTTTTTACAATAGCCAAATTACGGAAGCAGCCCAGTGTCCATTGATAGATGAATGGATAAAGAAGATGTGGTGTAGGGGCGCCTGGGTGGCTCAGTCGTTAAGCATCTACCTTTGGCTCAGCTCATGATCCCAGGGTCCTGGGATCGAGCCCTGCATCGGGCTCCCTGCTTGGGGGGGAGCCTGCTTCTCCCTCTCCCACTCCCCCTGCTTGTGTTCCTTCTCTTGCTGTGTCTCTCTCTGTCAAATAAATAAATAAAATCTTTAAAAAAAAAAGAAAGAAGGTGTGGTATATAGGGACAGAGATAGAGATAGGGATATAGAGACAGAGATAGACAGATGTAGATGTAGATAAGATAGAGACAGACAAAGAGATAGAGATAGAGATAGATGGGTCCCATAGGTGACAGGGATTAAGAATATACTTATCAGGGGATGGGGTGGGAGGGACGGGGTGGCTGGGTGATAGACCTTGGGGAGGGTATGTGCTATGCTGAGTGCTGTGAATTGTGCAAGACTGTTGAATCACAGATCTGTACCTCTAAACAAATAATGCAATAGATGTTAAGAAAAAAAAAAAAGAAGATAGCAGGAGGGGAAGAATGAAGGGGGGAAATCGGAGGGGGAGACGAACCATGAGAGACGATGGACTCTGAGAAACAAACTGAGGGTTTTAGAGGGGAGGGGGTGGGGGATGGGTTAGCCCGGTGATGGGTATTTAAGGAGGGCACGTTCTGCATGGAGCACCGGGTGTTGTATGCAAACAATGAATCATGGAACACTACATCAAAAACTAATGATGTAATGTATGGTGATTAACATAACATAATAAAATTGAAAAAAAAGAATATACTTATCATGATGAGCACTGATAATGTATAGAATTGTTGAATCACTATATTGTGCACCTGAAGCTAATATAACACTGTCTGTTAACTATACTGGAATTCAGGGCGCCTGGGTGGCTCAGTCGTTAAGCGTCTGCCTTCGGCTCAGGTCATGATCCCAGGGTCCTGGGATCGAGCCCCGCATCGGGCTCCCTGCTTGGCAGGAAGCCTGCTTCTCCCTCTCCCACTCCCGCTGCTTGTGTTCCCTCTCTCGCTGTCTCTGTCTCTGTCAAATAAATAAATAAAATCTTAAAAAAAAATCATTTAAAATTAAAAAAAAAAACTATACTGGAATTCAAAAAAAAAAAAATGTGGGGCGCCTGGGTGTCTCAGTCAGTTAAGCGCCCGACTCTTGATCTCAGCTCAGGTGTTGATCTCAGGGTTGTGAGTTCAACCCCACACTGGGCTCCACGCTGGGCATGGAACCTACTTAAAAAAAAAAAAGAAAGAAGTGACATGCATCATGTGCCACTTCTGTGCTGAATGAACCTTTAAGAGATAGCACATGCTTTTCCACAGAAAGTTTCTAGATAGAAGTTTCTCTGTCCGCCTGGATTGCAGTGTGAAATCCCAGAGCAGAGTCTTAGGCTAACTTTGATTAATGTAGCTTGAATAAGAAACAAACTTGTGTTGTTACAAGACACTAATATGTAAGGGCTGTTTGTCACTGAATCACCTGCCTGATTCTGCCTAATACACTACCACTCAGAGATTCACAGAAATTGCAGCTTTTGTACTTAATCCATAACAAATCAGGCCTCACCCACTAGTTGTCAGGAAAATTAAAATGAAGTAAACAAAATATCCTATCCAATTTAAACAATTCCTGGAGGCACTGTTCAGTCTCTCTTTAATAAAAATGCTCAGTGTCTCAAATACCCTCGTTCTCTCTCTGCTTCTTGCCCAAACATGGTAGTGTGTGGGGGGGGGTGGGGAGAAGTAAGGCTCACTCAACTTCATGGCCATGGGAAAGAGTCAGGTCCCCAAAATCCATCCTCTGCTTTCTCCAGACGCCGATACTGATTGCCCAGCTGGAATTTTCAGCGGCAGCTGCAACAGTAATAAATTGTGCCCCTAACATTTTTAGGTCTGACCACCACCCCGATAGCCCTTCCCTGCTGACCCAGATTTATCTCTGTTCCAACAGGCTTCAGAGGCCATTCTGGGGGTTCTGAGTCCCACCTAAGCCACACAGGCTTCCCTCACTACACTCAGCCCGCTGGAAGTCTTCCCAGCAGGCTTGCAATGATTTTCGGGGTCCCAACAATAAAGTCTCTTCCCTCCTGAACACACTGCAGCGTAGGGGGCCACATGGCTATGCCTCGCGGTGGTGTGGGGACATATTAAGAGGTACATCTTATGTAAGTCCCAACTGCAGAAAGCAGCCATTCTTCCTTCCACAGAGCCCCCACATCTGAACCCATCATTGCACCTGCCTGTCTGTCTTTCTCACCATCTCCTGGGGCAAGAAAAGGGCAGACATTCCCCCCAGATCATGGTGTCTGGACTTCATATATAAAACCCTAAAAAGCCAGCAACCAAACCTAGCAATATGCTAGACGGGGCTTGATGATAATTCTTTCTCAAGAACATAACCTGGGGCGCCTGGGTGGCTCAGTTGGTTAAGTGTCTGCCTTTGGCTCAGGTCATGATCCTGGAGTCCTGGGATCAAGCCCCATATCGGGCTCCCTGCTTGCTCTCTCTGTCTCTTACTCTCTCTCAAATAAATAAATAAAATCTTGAAAAAAAAAGACAGATGTAGATGTAGATAAGATAGAGACAGACAAACCTGTCTCATAACCTGGCCAAAAAGCCTAAGTAATCTTTTGCTCCAAAATCCTATTTTGGGACAGTTTGTGAAGCACACAAGAAAAAGCATTTAATGCAATGCTGGGAAGTCAAACCTACTCTGTGACTAACTAGCTAGTGACCTTGGAAAATTTATGTAACCTCCCTGATATTCCATGTCATCATTGGTAAAATGTGGGTATTAATTTCTTTGATGCCTGAATGAAATGTTCATATGCAAAAAATTTAATATCTTTGACATCTATAAAGTATTCAGTAAATGGTGGCTATAAAAATTATCATCATCATTAGTCATGATAATAATGAATCAAGATCAGCCATTTAAAAGCTTAAATACACTTGTACCATGTAACTCAGTCATTTTACTCCTAGAACAATTTTAAAAGAAATATATATATGTGCTATATGTATATAAATTTATATAGAAAGACATATACATACATATGTATACACATATATTAATATATAGGTATGCACACATAATTTATATAAATATCTGTATACAATATACACATTTATATGTGTACATTATATATATACACATGATACATACACAAAATGTCCATACAAAAACGTTCATAGCAGCTTTATTCATAATTGCCCAAAACTGGAAACAACTCCATGTTCATCAACAAACAGAGAAAGATGAACAGATTGTATATTAGAACAGTCCTCCCTCCCAATAAAAAGAAACAAACCACTGATATACACAGAATAAACTTCAAAAAACATTATGCAGAGCAAAAGAAGCCAGACATAAAAGACCACACACTGTATGGTTCTATTTATATGATTTCAGAACGGGTAAAATTAATATATGATAAAAGAAATCAGAAGAGTGGTTTTGGGGATGGGGTAGTGTGGGAATTGACTGGGAAGGGACACCACGGATCTTTCAGGGGTGATGGAAATGTCCATGACTTGATAGGGGTTTGGATGCGTGCATTTGTCAAAATTCATTATATAAAGTCTATCTCAACTAAAAATGTTAATCTTATACTGGACATCAGAAACTATCACTGTTTTTCATTCAATCCAGTCATACAATTCAGTCATTGTAAGACTCATCATTATTTTATGTACAAGAAAGAAAGAGAGAGAGAGAGAGGAAGAGAGGAAGAAAAAGCAAAACCACTAAGACTATGACATACTGTAGGCTGAAAATACATGTTTAGAAATGTTAAGGGATGCCTGGGTGGCTCAGTTGGTTAAGCGTCTACCTTCAGCTCAGGTCATGATCCCAAGGTCCTGGGACTGAGCCCCGCGTCAGGCTCCCTGCTCAGCGAGGAGTCTGCTTTTCCCTCTCCCTCCATCCCTCCCCCTGCTCGTGCTCTCTCTCACACACACTCTCTGACTCTCTCTTAAATAAATAAAATCTTAAAAAAAAAAAAAGATGTTAAAAATGTGGGGCATAATGTATGTTTTAGAATCAATGTCCTTTGGTCACTTAATCTTTTCTTTGCATTTCTCCTATAACAATCCTAAACTCTCCTCTCCCCACACCCCACGAAACATGTGGATACCCTAGGCCAACCAGAGTAAAGATCGTGGTCTCAGAAAGACAAAATAGAAAAGCACATTATTTTCTAAATATGATTCTTGTCAAACAGGCATGCTGACCCATAGTTCTTAACTTGTCTAAGTTTAAAGTCCTTAATTAATGGCTAAATGATATGGGCTTTTTTTTTTCTTCTTCCTCTTTTTTCTTTTTCTTTTGTTTAAAAAGGCAAGAACACATTCCGTCTTGACTTTAGGTCAAAATTGTTGTCCTCACTGAAAACTGAACTCCATAATGATGACATTTAGATTCTACTTGTGGAAATCTCTTTAATGGGTTTCCTTTCCAGAATGGAAGTCTCCTGGTTACAATGGCTTATAAATCAAGAGTTTATCTGGAAGGAAGCTGGTGTTTGGAACTCAAAATTTATTTTTTCCCCATATTTAGCAGTATGTCTGGGGAGGTGGGGTTTAAACTTATTTAAGCTTTGGACCCAATCTCTTCTCTGGATGGATATTGCTGGTTGCCTTGGAACAGAGCTTTTCTTCCCCATTTTGAGTCATTGTCCCCTTTGTTGTGCAAAGATGAGGCAATGTCTCAACTCTGGCCCTGGGAAAGTGTGTGACAAGGCCTCTAATCAATTGGGAAAGGCTACCCTCCCAACCTGTTCAGGTTGTAGAATTTCTGATAGATGGAAAGTATATTTCTAAGGGAGCTTCCTAGAAAGAGGAAGCTGACCCTCAGATGTTTTCTCTTTTGGAGTTCAGTGTGTGTAGAACTTCTCTAATATGTTAAGAGGATCCCAGTGAAGAATGCCTATGGGACTAGATAGCTAAAGCTCCCACACACCATGAGGAAACAGGAATCTGTACCAGGGACCCATGCCCCAAGCTAGGCCTCAGATATTTATGGCGATGGCTGGACCTAGCACAACAAACAAGGCAGTCTGCTTTGGTAAACGTGCATGGCGACTTATATCAGTCAGTATCCAGCCTGGAGAATAGAAACCTCTCTATGTATTTCAGACACAGGAGATTGAATACAGGGACTTGGTTGCAAGAGTTTTGGAATGCGTAGCAGAGCAAAAGGTGGGGTTACCTATGGTTCAGTTCCTGTCCCTAGGGTTGGAGTTACAGAAGGTATTACCCAGAGCCCATGTGCACACACTTGCCCCTACTCCTGATGTTAGGGCCATCACTGCTGATGGTGGGGGTGCCTGGAATTCTATATTCCTTCTGAATCCATTTCCAAGAACAAAACGGCTTATGCATTCTTCCTACTTAGAATCTTGTACCACTGGGCAAACCTTAACTGGACTCAGTTGGCAAGGGAGGTTAAGAAATGTAGTTCTCAGGCTTCTAGCCCAAGCAGTACAAAAGAGTGTATGGATGGACTATGATGGACTTCGTCCCAACAGTCAACATCATGATGGCAATGGACAGAGATGGCCATGGACAGATCAGACCATGTTGAAATTATTTTCAACAGTGACATTATATGATAATATCAAAAGCCATAGAAGTAGGGGACTAATCAGCCTCTCAAATTCTCTGCCTCTGCAGCATAAGAAGTTCAATCAATGGTATTGTAATGACATTATATGGTGAAGACGGCAGCTACACTTGCGGGGAGCACAGCATAAGGTACAGACTTGTCGAATCACTACGTTGTACTCCTGAAACTAATGTGCCAACTAGACTAAAAAATTTTTTTTATTCTCTGCCTCTGGTTTTTGTATGCAAAACCCACTGCCTTTGAACTAAGCCCCTAATGGTCTTGGGAAATTTGCTGGAAGCAGGGAGTGGGGGGGTCTCAAGAAATAGTTATCTGATTTCCTTCAGGGATGGGCAGTAGAAGCTTGGATGATGACACTGGGAAAATAAGTTGAAGTGCATCGCACACTCAGATAAAATCCTAGTTAGATTTCTAGTCCACTACTTTTAACCTATCTAGTAGCAAACATGTTGTATGCCTCATTTTCCAAATGATTTAAATAAAAATAAACCAATACTGGCATATTAATGAATCATTTAATTATCCCTACCCCAAAAATGTCTTTACTTATCTACAGTGTTGGTGCACTAGGAAAAACAGGCTTTATTAAAGAAAGATGAGGTGGTAGTACATATTTTTATGGAGATTCTAAAGGGGAATTCTGGAAACTTCTGAGGATATTGGCTTTGGGGAAAAAATCTTTATTATGCCAATTATCTGTACAAATTATCTTGCTGTCATTTCAATATGTGTACCTAAACTCTAGCTGTGGTAGAAAGAATGGTGCCCCCAAATATATCTGCATCCTAATTCCTGAAACCTGTAAGTAAATATGTTACCATACAAGGCAAAGGAGAATTGAGTTTGTAGATGCAAATAGAGTCACTAATCAGCTGACCTTAAAATGGCAAGATTATCTATGTGGACCCAATGTAATCATGAGGGTCTTAAAAGTGGAAATGGGAGGTAGGAAAGAAGAGTCATAGGGAAGAAGGAAAGATGGTGGAAGAAGGACCAGAGAGACCCAGTGTTGCTGGCTTTAAAGATGAAGCAATTGGACCACCAGCCAAGGAACATAGGCAGCCTCTATAAGCTGGAAAAGATAAGCAAATGGATTCTCCCCTGGAGTTCTATCAATACCTTGATTTTAAGCCAGTGAGTGGCTTAAGTCACACCTGTGTGTGACTTCTAACCTCCAGAACAATAAGATAATAAATTTCTGTTTGTTTAAAGCCACTAAGTTTGTTGTCATGTGTTACGGCAACAAGAGAAAATCAATACACCAATTTTCCTAGCTGTTCTTCAACTCCTCTCTTCTCCACTAAGGTAGTATGTTGTGGCTGCTAAGCATGCACAGGATAAATACT
Source organism: Callorhinus ursinus (assembly GCF_003265705.2). Taxonomy (NCBI): domain Eukaryota; kingdom Metazoa; phylum Chordata; class Mammalia; order Carnivora; family Otariidae; genus Callorhinus; species Callorhinus ursinus. Next base: position 10,931,447 of record NW_027397098.1, read on the forward strand.
TTGTGTCAAAATGAATGTACTATGGGGCACCTAGGTGGCTCAGTCTGTTGAGCATCTGACTCTTGATTTCAGCTCAGGTCACGATCTCAGGGTCATGAGATTAAGCCCCACACTGGGCTCTGTGCTCAGCATGGAGTCTGCTTGAGATTCTCTCTCTCAAAAAAGAAAGGAAAGAAAAAGGAAAAGAAAAAGAAAGTAAGAAAGAAAGAAAGAAAAAGAGAGAGAGAGAGAGGGAGGGAGGGAGGGAGGAAGGAAGGAAGGAAGGAAGGAAGGAAGGAAGGAAGGAAGGAAGGAAGGAAGGA
>NW_027397098.1:10931758-10936634 GCF_003265705.2 Callorhinus ursinus
GGAAGGAAGGAAGGAAGGAAGGAAGGAAGGAAGGAAGGAAGGAAGGACGGATGGAAGGAAGGACAAACTATGATTAAACAAATGGGACTAGAGGAAGCTGCTGGTCTATAAAGTGGAGGTTTAGATAGCTCTGAAGAGTTAATCAACCTGTGTACTGCCCTACAATCTGAAATAGCTTTCTTTAAAAGATTAAGTTCTAATGAACAATTAAAAGTAAAGTAAAAATCAGGGGCACCTGGGTGGCTCAGTTGGTTGGGCATCCAACTTGGTTTTGGCTCCAAAGAAATAGAACAAATAAGATATTATGAAGCCCCAAGATCTCCAGTTGGTAAGCTGGACACCCAGGAGAGCCAATGGTGCAGTCCCAGTTCCAGTTAAATGCCAAAGCATAAGACTGATGTCCCAGCTCGAACATAAGCAGGAAGAGTTCCTTCTTACTCAGTCTTTTTGTTCTATTCAGGCATTTAGTGATTGGATGAGGCTCACCCACATCAGGGAGGACCATCTGTTTTTCTCAGTCCATGGGATTCAAATGCTAACCTCATCCAAAAACACCCTCACAGACACACCCAGAATAATGTTCAAAGAAGTGTCTGAGCACCCTATGGAGCAATCAAGTTGATACATAAAATTAACCATCACATCTACAATAATTTTTTTAAAGAACATGTAGATTCCTTAGGATTTTCTACATAGACAATGTCATCTATGCAAAAGACACTTTACTACTTCCTTTCCAACCCCTATGCCTTTTACTTATTTATTTTTGCCTCATTGCATTGGCTAGGACCACCAGAACAATGCTTAATAGTCGTCATGAGAGCATCTATCTGTCCATTGCTCCTGAACTTTAGTAGGAAAGCACCAAGACTTTCACCATCAAGTATGATGTCAGGTGAAGGTTTTTCAAACATGCCCTTCATCATGTTGAGGAACTTCCTCTCTATTCCTAGTTTACTGCGTTTAAAAAAAAATCATGAATGGGATGTTGAATTTATCAAATTTTTTTCATATTTTGAGATGACATATGATTTCTTTTTATTCTATTGATATGATGATTGATTTTCAAAGACTGCATTATGGGATAAATCCTATAAATCATACCTTTTTTAAGGTTTTATTTACTTGAGAGAGAGTGCACAAGCAGGGGGTGGGGCAGAGGGAGAGGGAGAAGCAGACTCCTTACTGAGCGAGGAGCCCAACTCAGGGCTCAATCCCAGCACCCTGGGATCATGACCTGAGTCAAAGACAAATGCTTAACTGACTGAGCCATCCATGCACCCCTATAAATCATACTTGATTATTCTTTTTATATATTGCTGGATTTGATATGTGGATATTTTATAAAGAATGTGTGGATTGACTTGGTGAAAAATATGCTCTGCAATTTTCTTTTCTTGTAATGTTTTTGCTTGTGTTTGGCATCAGGGTAATGGTAGAACTTATTGAAGCCATTGGTGCCTGGAGTTTTCTTTGTGGGAAAGTATTTAACTTCTTTTAATAAATGTAGGTATATTCAGGTTATATATTTCTTCTTGGGGTGAGTTTTGGTGGTTTCTGTCTTTCATTGAATTTAATCATTTTATCTAAGTTACCGAATTGTTGCTCTTAATATTGCTAATTATCCTTTTAATGCCTGTAGTGACATGTGGTTTTTAATTCATATTAATAATTTGTGTCTTTGGGGTGCCTGGGTGGCTCAGTCATTAAGCGTCTGCCTTTGGCTCAGGTCATGATCCCAGGGTCCTGGGATCGAGCCCCGCATCAGGCTACCTGCTCCGCGGGAAGCCTGCTTCTCCCTCTCCCACTCCCCCTGCTTGTGTTTCCTCTCTCACTATGTCTCTCTCTGTCAAATAAATAAATAAAATCTTTTTAAAAAATTTGTGTCTTCGTCACTTAAAAAAAATCAGTCTGGCTATAGGTTTATCAAATTTACTGCCTGTTTTGAAAAACTATCTATTAGTGTCCTTGACTTTCTCTATTTTCTGTTTCAGTTTCAATGATCTGCTAATATATTATTTCCTTCATTCTGCTTACTTTTATTTTTATTTGCTCTACTTTTTATACTTCCTTTAGGTGGAAGTTCAGAAATCAATTTGAGATCCTTCTTTCTCTTTAATATAGGATTTCTATATGGTATATTTTCCTGTAAGCTCTACAGAAGATGCAGCCCATACATTTTGAAATGCATTTTCATATCATTGAGGTACAAATTTCTATCTCATTTTGTGACTTCTTTCTTGACTCATAGATTATTTAGAAATATTTTGTTGAATTTCCAAATATTTCAGAATTTTCCAGGTATCTATTAATGATTTTCACTTTAATTATGTTGTGATCAGAGAATATAGTTTGTATGGTATGACACCTTTTATATTTATTGAAGTTAAGAATAGAATCTTATTTTTTCTGACCCAGAAAATAACTTATCTTGATGAAATGTCCCATGTGCATTTGTAAAGAATGTATTTTATCCTCTTGTTGAATGGAGCATTCTATCAATATCGATTAGGTCTAGTTGGTTGGTAGTGTTTTCAATCTTCTATTATCTTGATACTGATTTTTTTTTGGTCTAGTTGTCCTATGAATTACTGAGAGAGGAGAGATGAACCTCACTCCAATCATTATGGATTTGTTTATTTCTCCTGTCAGTCCTTTCAGCTGCTAATGTGTTTTAAAGCTCTATTATTAATTACTTTCACATTTAAGACTGCAGGGTCTTCCTGAATAATTTACCCTGTTAGTACATGATGTCCTTCTTTATCCCTGGTAATATTCTTTATTCTTTCTTCAAAATCTACTTTGTCTGATATTAATATAGCTCCAGTTTTCTTTGATTAGTATTAGCACGGTAGGCCTTTTTCCATTGTTTTAACCCATTTGTATCTTTCTATTTAAACTGGGTTTCTAATAGTGATAATATAGATGGGTTTGGCTTTTTTTTAAAGATTTTATCTATTTATTTGACAGAGAGAGACACAGCGAGAGAGGGAACACAAGCAGGGGGAGTGGGAGAGGGAGAAGCAGGCTTCCCGCGGAGCAGGGAGCCCGATGTGGGGCTCGATCCCAGGACCCTGGGATCATGACCTGAGCCAAAGGCAGACGCTTAACGACTGAGCCACCCAGGCGCCCCAGGGGTTTTGCTTTTTAAACCCAATCTAGCAACCTCTTCTAATTTATTGGGCTGCTTAACCCTTTTATATTTAATTATCAACATGGCTGAGTTGACATCTATCCTCTTGCTTTGTGTTTTGTCCCATGTCCTCCTGGTTCCTTTTTTTTCTCATTTCCTGCCTTTTTTGATTATTTTTTAACGATTGTATTTTATCTCCACTATTGATTTATTAGCCATACTTTTTCTTTTTTTCAGCGGTTCATCTAAGTTTTCTAATACATCTTTTTTTCTCACAGCCTATCTGCAAATGATATTGTTGCACTTCACCTAAAGCACAATAATCTTTCACCAGCATATTTCCTTTTCCTCTCTCCCATCCTCTGCACTATCGTTGGGATGCATTTTACTTCTACATATACTTCCTGCTATTCATTGTTACTATTTTTGCTTTAGAGAGTCAATTATCCTTTAAAGAGATTAAAAATAAGCATTTTCCACATTTGCCCACATTTTTACCATTTCCAGCACTCTTCATTCCTATGTGTAGATCAAACTTACTTTCTTGTCTCATATTCTTTCTGCCTCAAAAATTTACAAGCATACTTCCTTTTATTGCACGTCACCTTATTGCACTTTGCAGATACTGCATTTTTTTTTTACAAATTGAAGGTCTGTAGCAACCTGGGTTGAGCAAGTCCATCGGTGCCATTTTTCCAACAGCATTTGCTCAGCTCATGTCTCTGCATCACATTTTGGTAATTCTTGCAATATTTCAAACTTTTCATTATTATTATATTTGTCATGGTGCTCTGTGATCAGTGATCTTTGATGTACTATTACAACGATTTTGGGGTGCACAAACTGCACCCATATAAGATAGCAAGCATAATTGATGAATGTTGTGTGTTCTCACTGCTCTGGCCATTCTTCCATCTCCCTCTCCCTCTCCTTGGGCCTCCCTTTTCCCTGAGACACAACAATATGGAAATTAGGCCAATTAATAACCCTACAATGGCTTCTAGGTATTCAAGTGAAAGGAAGAATCACGTGTCTCTCTCTTTAAATCAAAAGCTAGAAATGATTAAGCTTAGTGAGAAAAATATGCCAAAAGCCAGAATGGGCCAAAAGGTTAGCCTCTTGCACCAAACAGTTAGCCAAGTTGTGAATGCAAAAGAAAATTCTTGAAGGAAATTAAAAGTGTTACTCCAGAGAACACACAAATGATAAGAAAGCAAAACAGACGTACTGATGATATAGAGAAAGTTTTAGGGGTCTGAATAGAAAATCAAACCAGCAACAACATTCCCTTAAGCCAAAGCCTCATCCAGAGCAAAGCCCTGACTCTCTTCAACTCTGTGAAGGCTGAGAGAGGTAAGGAAGCGGAAGAAGAAAAATTCGAAGCTAACGGAGGTTGGTTCATGCGCTTCAAGGAAAGAAGCGTCTCCATAACATAAGAGTGCAAAGTGAAGCAGCCTGTTATCCCGAAGATCTAGTTAAGATAATTAATGAAAGTTGCTACACTAAACAACAGATTCTCAGTGTTGACAAAACAGCCTTAGTGTGGAAGAGGAGGCCATCTAGGGCTTTCCCAGCTAGAGAGAAGTCAATGCCTGGCTTTAAAGCTTCAAAGGACAGGTTGACTCTTAGGGGCTAATGCAACTGGGACTTGAAGTTGAAGTCAGTGCTCACTGAGCATCCTGAAAATCCCAGGAAACTTAAGAATGATGCTAAATCTATTCTGCCTGTGCTCTATAAAGGGAA
>NW_027397098.1:10951634-11101822 GCF_003265705.2 Callorhinus ursinus
TTGAAAAACTAAAGAATCATGGTAAAAAAGCCATGAATTCTATGTGCTGTGTTCCCCTAGCGCTGGAGTTCTGCCATTCTCATTGATCCGTAAACTTGGTCTTGGCTGGCTGTTCTTGCTGATCTGGGGGAGGGGCCTGTTGCCGTGGTTCCCAAAAGTCTTTGCCGAAGGCGGAATTGCCCCGCCCTTGTGTGTCCGGGCTAAGCAATCTGCTCAGGTTTGCTCTCAGGAGCTTTTTTCCCTGCAAGCTCTCAGTACAGCTTTGGAGGACGAGAGTGAAAATGGTGGCCTCCCAACCTCCGCCCGGAGGAGCCGAGAACTTGGGGCCCTGCTCCTCAGTGTGCCCCCAGAGAAAAGCAGTCACTCCCGTGTCCCCGGTCTCCGGCCACACTCCGTGCTCACCCGGCCTGTGACCGAGCGTTTCTATCTCTGGCACCCGACCCCGTGTGGAGTCTCCAAACCCAGCAGATCCCTGCGGTGCGCTCCTGCGCCGCTCCTTCCGGGGGAGGAAGGGGAGTGTCCCCGAATCTGCCGCTTGTTGGGTCCCTGCTGGAGGAGCAGTGGCCCGACTGGGCCACGGATCACAGTTTATAGCAACCCCAAGCTGAGAGCCCGCACCTCGGCTCCGTCTCTGCAGCCGGCTTCCCTGCTCCGATCCCTGGGAGCTCTGCCGCACTCTGGCACCCCTGGTCTTTCTGTGACCCCGAAGGTCCTGAGATCACACTGTCCCGCGAGGGTTCCATCCCCCGCTTAGCCACTGGAGCGACGTCCCTCCACGGAGCCGACTTCTAAAAGTTCTGATTTTGTGCTCTGCAGCTCTATCACTCGCCAGAAGCGGCCGACGGAGGCCCCCTCCCCCGCCGTCTATCCTCCCGAATATCGCCTCAGATTCACTTGTCCACACGTCCTACCTTCCAGAAAGCTTTTCTGTTCAGAGTGTCGTTGCTATTCTTATCTTCGATTTCCTGTTGAGTTCCTAGGTGTTCAGAATGGTTTGATCCCTATTCAGCTGAATTCCTGGGACCAGACGAAATCCAGGTCTCCTACTCCTCCGCCATCTTGCTCCGCCCCCCAAAAACAGAACAACTTTAAATAGTTGTTAAACTCGCTCTACTGTGACATGCTTAAATATTTAAAATTCAAAATCCATTTCATAGCATAATTTTTTCAACTGCAAAAGTGATTATGTTATGGTTATGAGGCTCCAGATGAATATAACAGGGTGAGTTATCAAGAAATGAATTGACTTCTTGGGGATTTTTGCTCCCAAGAATCACAAGGAAGAAAGAAAGGAGTGATTTTCCCCAAGACCAGCAAACTTTAGTGTACTAGAATTTGGGGCTCTCCCTCCCAGGGGATGCAATTTCCTTGGTGTTTGTTTATTTGATTGGAAGGCTAATCCAAATAGGTCTGTTCTGGAGGAAGACCTAGGCTAATTGAGATAACCACCCTAGACTGTCTGTGAGGATAACTGGATGCACAAACAGCATTTTGGAGGGGTGGGGTGGACTATAGAGAAGGGAGTCAGGCAGATTTGCTAAGACAAGAAGCCAGAGGGTGGGTCTGGACAATGACCATCAGGAGTGACCAAGAACACATAGGTCACAGTCCTCTCCCTATTTCTACTGGGTCCTGGTGAGACACAGGGGAAAGGAAAAGAACCATTTGCTATTTGGGTGAGGGGGAATTGGCAGACTGATATCAGATTTTTGTTGATCTTGGCAGGTAGAAGCTTGGAGCCAGATATGATATGACTTACAAAAATAAGGAAATGTGATTGTTTTATATTTTGAGTACTGAGAAGCAATTCTTTCCTCTTACATCTTTTGTTTTTGTTTTCTGTTCTTGAGCAAAACTCCTTCTACGGGTAGAGTAGTTTTCTTTTATTCCCTTCACCTCATTGCCACGCACCTTGGTTTCCCCAGGGTAGCCACAGCAGCTGGATGCCCTTATGCTGGTCTCGTAGTTCCTAAGTCTGTGTCTCCCACAGTGCTGTACACCACCACCTGGTGAGCACCAGAAATGCATCAGCCCCCAGTCTGAGAATCTAGTGTGCCTACTGCCTAAATGGTTCCATGAGTCTTCTTCCTGTCCTTCAAGAATCTTTTTTTTTTTAAGATTTTTAAAAATTTATTTACTTAGGGGCACCTGGGTGGCTCAGGTCATGGTCCCGGGATCCTGGGATCGAGCCCCTCATCAGGCTCCCTGCTCAGCGGGAAGCCTGCTTCTCCCTCCCCCATCCCCCCTGCTTGTGTTCCCTCTCTCACTGTGTCCCTCTCTGTGTCAAATAAATAAAATCTTTTTTAAAAATTTATTTACTTGAGAGAGAGAGAGCATGAGCGGGGGCGGGGGGAGAGGGAGAAGCAGACTCCCCGCCGAGCAGGGAGCCTGATGCGGAACTCGATCCCAGGACCCCAGGATCATGACCTGAGCTGAAGGCAGACCCTTAACTGACTGAACCACCCAAGCGCCCAAGAATCGTTGAATTACCATATGACCCAATAATTCCACTCCCGGGCACACAACCCCCGCAAAATGAAAACATGTTTACACAAAAGCATGGATATGAATGTCCACATATAAGACAAACCTGCATAGAGCTAAACACACACACAAACAAATGAATGCATGGAAAAAAAACACAAAATTTGAATAAGGTCTATGCATCGCATTAACGGCCATTTTCACTACCATTTGGTTGCACTACCATACTTAGTTACTCATAATAGCCCCAAAATGAAAATAACTCAAATATCCATGAACTGATAAATGAATAAACAAAATATGTAATATCCATCTAATGGAGTATTTTTCAGTCATAATAAGGAATGAGATACTGATAACATGCTACAACACTGACAAAACCTGAAAACATTATGCTGAGAGAAACCAGACACAAAAGGACATATTTTATGATTACATTTATATGAATTATTTAGAACAGGCAATCCATAGAGATAGAAGTAGATTAGATGTTACCAGGGGCTAGGAGAACAGAAACTGGGAGTGACTACTAACACACTGGGTTTCTTTTTGAGGTGACAGAAATATTCTGGAATGAATTAGATAGTGGAGATGGTTGGGCAATATCGTGAATATCCTAAAAACCACTGAGTTATAGACTAAAAAATGGTGAATTTCATGTTATGTGAATTTAAAAGTTTAAGATTCTAAAGCCGAAAGAAAGAAAGAAAGAAAGAGAGAGAGAGAGGGAAGAATCCATTAGCCTTGAGCCCCAGCTACCCCCTTCTTGGTGACACAATCTGACAGCTTGCCCTCCAGCTCCAAGGGTCCGCTGTCTACCCCCCCCACAGAGGACTGTACACAGTTGAAGACCCCGCCCCCAGCCACTGTCCTTCCTGGCCCCACAGCAAGGTTCTCAACTCCAGCTCTCCTCTGAGTGATGGTTGCTGGCCAAGTTCGCCAGCCCTGTCTGGACATGCTGATTTGGAGCCCCCGAAGGAACTGCCACCTGCATCACCCCTGAAGTGTAGACACTGTACCTCAGGAATCCAGCCATTCCTTTCAATTTCCTTTGGCCTGAGAAAACGGGTCTTGGACTCCGTTTTCAGAAAGAAGGATACCTTCTTGAAGTGTGTCAACCTCCAAAATTATGTTAAAGTCCTAACCCCCAGTACCTTACTGGATATAATGTCTTTACAGAGGTCATTATGTTAAAATGAGGTTATTTTAGGGTAGGTGAGTCCTAATCCAATACGACTGGTATCCTTATAAAAAGGAGAAATTCAGACACGGACACACACAGAGAGAGATGATGTGGAGATACACAGGGAGAAGACTACCACGGAACTGGAGAGATGCATCTGCGAGCCCAGGAACCATGAGACTTGCCAGCAGACACCAGAGTCTGGAAGAGGCAAGGAGGGATCTGCCCCGAGAGCCTTCCAAGAGAGCAGGGCGTGGCCAACACTCCTGGCCTCGAGAACTGGGAGAGTCAATTCGTGTTGTGTGAAGCCACCTGGTTTGGGTACTTTGTTACAGCAGCTCTAGGAAACTTATGTGTGTATAAAAGTACAGGGTTGTTGCAGTGTGGACGGCAGAGATTCCTACATTAAAAAAAAAAAAAGAAGAAAGAAACCATCAGTGCTACTCATAAATGGAACAAACTACAGATAGTTTGGACAAATGGACAACCTGAAGGGATCTTGAGGGGATTACGCTGGGAGGAAAAAAAGCCCACCTCTAAAGGTTACAAACTGCTGATTCCATTTATAAGCATTCTTCAAGGGACAAAATCCTAGGGATGGAGCATAGATCAGTGGTTGCCAGGGCTTCGAAAGAGGCTGAGAGAGGAAGGTGACTGTGGCTGTAACAGAGAAGGAGGAAGGATCCTTGCCACGGGTCCTGTGCCCTGTCCTGACAGTGTGGTCACAGACGGATCCGTGTGTGACAGACCTGCACTGAGCTAACTACCCCTGTGAATGCATGCATGGAAAACCGACAAAATCTGCTGAAGGCCTGTGGGTCTTCATGAAGGTCAGTTTCCTGGTTGTGATACTATATTAGAGTGATTCCAGATGTTACCACTGGGGGGAACAGACTGCAGCCCAGAGATGCCTTGTCTTGCCTAACTTCAGTCCTATAACCGGGAATTTCTGACTGTGCACCTGGAGCTTTCTCATTACAGACGGGTCTTTAATAACGTCAGGCTTCACTTGAGATCCCGAGAAAGGAAGGAAAAAACAAAAAACCCCACCCGCAAAAGAGCAAGACGGCAGAGGAGAACTCGTCCGAAGAGAGGCACTAAGGCGCGGAGAGGAGTAACTGTCAGGCCCTTCGCCTTCTCCTCCCTCCCGCGCCCCCTTCAAGGGTCTGACATTTTCTTGGGGAAGAAATTCGCGACTGGATTAAGGCAAAGTGCTGTTGCCAGGGATGCAGCAGGCAGGCGTGAGCAGGTGGCACAGGGGGCAGGACTCCCGACCAGCCACAGAGCGGCGACACCTCCGCGGCCACCCGGACCGGAGGGACCAGTGGCGCACAGGGCCACTCGCCCGCCAGCCCGGCAGAGCACGGACACTTGGGACGTCGAAGTCCGAGTGACAGGCGGAGACAAGCGCAGGGAAGTGACCCGGCGCCGCAGAAGCAGGTGTGAACGCCCACCCGCCGTGCTCACTGGTAAGAGTTTGCTTCCCGATGGTGCCGACTCCCTCTGAGACGGGACACAGGACCAAATGGACTTACTTCTGGGGTCCCCAGGGCCGAGGAGAGAAGAGGAGGGGGAGGACCCCAGGCCTCTGCAGGAGACGGTCAGGGTCCCCGCTCCGCTCAGCCAGCGGCGCTCCGGGGACGCGGGTGGCTGCGCTGGGGGCACGGCGGCGGCCGGGGCTTTTTCGAGAGGAGGGGGTGGGAATGCTGAGTCACGGATCTGTCACTGCTTCTCACCTCTCCCCAGCCCTCCGGGGGCTAAAGCAAAAGCGAAAGCGAATGCGACTCGCGGGACAGCAAGTCCCGGGAGCTGCGCCCGCCACCTCCTCCGGGACTGTCGGGCATCTGCCCGCGCGGCCGGCGGGGCGTCCGGGCCGCGGCGAGCCCAGGGCCCGGCTCGGGCCATGGCCGGGTGGCGGCTGTCTGGCTGCAGGGTCAGCGCCCTCCCCGCGCTACTGTCGCTGCTGCAGCTGCTGCTGACTCTCGGGCCGGCGACGCCGGGTAGGGAGAGGCGTGCGTCCCTGGCGCGGCAGGGGGGCGCGGCGTGACGGGGGGCGGCCGGGGCGCCCCACCTACCGCGGCCGCGACTCGGCGCCCAGGAAAGGGCGCTGCGCCCGCGGGGAAGAGGGGACCGGGCGCTGCGCCCGCGCTCGGGGACACGTGGAAGAAGCGGTGGGGAGCGCAGCGCCAGGAGCCGACCCACCGCAGCTTGCGGGGTCACCCAGGGAAGGGAGACGTGTGGCCAGGCTTTGGGTTCCACGTCTTCGCGGTGTCCGAGGCGAAGGGAAGGCGCGGGGTTTGCAGTGGGGGTTCCGGGTGGGAGTCTCCCAGCAGTTGAGAGAAATGCGTGGAGGCGGTTCTCCGAGCCCCACGAGGAAAGCTGTGCAGACGCTGCACCGCGTGCAGTGCCCACAGGGGTCCGAGGAAAGCGACCTGCTCTCTACCCTCAAACGAAAGAGAATAATACGAATGGGTGGCGGCAGGATGGGGTAGAGACTGCGTCTCTGAGGAGAAAAAACGTGTTGGGCAGGTTGCACTCGCGAGGGACCTGGAAACCACTCCAACTTCTTAAGCAGCAGGAAACCGTGGAAGGGCGTGGAAGGGCGCGGGAGTGGTGGGGCTGTCAGGCAAAGGGGGAAGAAATAAAGCCAGTGGTGGCTCGGTGTATTCCAGATGAACGTAGTTCGCATAAATGTAATCTACGCAGGAAGAACCGAATGAGTGACTCATAGGTTTTCATTCCGGGGAGCTAGAGAGGAGGGAGGAGAAAGGATAGATGGTCTGGCTTTATCCTTGTTGGCGCTTCTTACAGTCAGGGAGCAATCTGAGGGTCCGATGAAAGCCAGGAACCCTCTCCCCAGAAAAATGCGTGAATGCACATGCATCTAGTTTGGGGGCCCGGGACCCATTAAAGCCCACTCATAGATTCTCCAAGAGTTAGTTAACCCCATGATATCTCTCTCTCTCTCTCTCTCTCTCTCTCTCTCTCGTGTGTGTGTGTGTGTGTGTGTGTGTGTGTGTGTGTGTGTGTGTGTGTGTGTGTGTTTTAAGGCAGGACTCCCAATAGTTTACATCCAGTCGGGCCAATCTATCCACCGAGTACTTGATCAGAGGTATCCACCCACAGTAGCTGCTTGCTGGCTTGGTGTGAACCCTGTAGCTCTGCAGGGTTTCATGAAGTTTTATTTTCTTGAGACTATGGATTCCCCCCCACCCCATCTGAGAATCTGACTTATGTTGGTGACCTGGGCGTTCCTCTCATCTCCCTAGCCAGTGTGCCCAGTAGCTAGACGACTGGGGCAACTTGACCAGCACAGTGTGAAAGTGAGATGCAGCTTTAGTCAGAGCCCAGCAAGTACAGAGAACTCTGCAGGCAAGACCTCCAAAGCTCACCGCCCACAGCCTTGTTTTTGACCTCACAAAGGTACTGCTACTATTCTGCAGCTCCTGGTGTTTCTCAGTGTTTCTTGAACAGGTTTAGTGAGAGACAATAGATAATAAACTTCATACATTTAATTGCATGATTTGATACGTTTAGAGGTAAATGTATACACTCATGAAACCATCACGATCATGAAGGTAAATATAATCATCACTACCAAAATTTCCTCTTGTCCTGAGTAACGCTTATCTCCCACCGAGCCCTATCCCCCAGGCCACTACCGTGGGATTTCAGTCACTTTTGACTTGCTGTCATTTCTAGAATGTTATATAAATGAAGTCATACAAAATGTACTCTTTCTTGTCTGGCTACTTTGTCATAGTAATTGCTCTGAGAATTCTGTCTCCATCTTGTAATCTGTATCAATAGTTCATTCCTTTTTATTGCTGAGAAGTATTTCATTGCATGGGTATCACAGCATTTTGTTCATCCAACTCGGTTGTTATTGGACGTCTGGGTTGTTTCTGGTTTGGGGCTGTTACACTTAAAGCTGTTATGAACATTCACATGTCAGTTTTGTGTGGACACAGGCTTCCATTTCTTTTGGGTAGAGACAGTGGGAGCAGAACGGCTGAATCATATGACATGTGTGTGTTTAATTTTTACATTCTCACCGGTGGTGTGTGAGTTCCAATGCCTTCACATCCTTGTCAGCACTTGGTAGGGCCAGTCTTTCTTTTTTTTTCCTTGAAAATTTTTTTCCAGCTTTATTGAGATATAATTGACATATAACATTGTGTAAGCTTAAGATGTACAGCATGATGATTTAGTATATGTACATATTGTGAAATGACTGATTGCCACAATAAGGTTAACACATTCATCACCTCATATATTTACCAATCTGTGTGTGTGTGTGTGTGTGTGTGTGTGTGTGTGTGGTTGGCCAATCTCTTTATTTGTACCCATTCTAATAGGTGTGTAGTGGACTCTTGTATTTTCTTCTCATAGTTTTTAATTTGCATTTTCCTAATAACCAGTGATGTTGAGCATCTTTTCATGTGCTTATTTGCCATCAAATACGTCTTCTTTGCTAAAGCATCTGGTTCCACCTTTTGCCCTTTTAAAAACTGAGCTGTTGAATTATTGAGTTTCAAGAGTTCTTTATATATTTAGGATACAAGACCTTTATCAGATACAATGTGCAACTATTTTCTCAGAATCTGTGGCTTGTCTTTTCATTCTCTTAACAGTGTCTGATGAAGAAGAGAAAATTTTAACTTTAAGTTCAGTTTATTTCTTTTATGTATTACGGTTTCAGTGTCATCTCTAAGAAATCTTTGCCTAACTCAAGGTCACAAAGGTTTTCTTCTAGATGTTTTATAGCTTTAAGATTTTACATTTCTGTCTGTGAATCATTTTGAATTAATTTTTTATATAATATAAAGTGTGATTTGAAAGTTCCATGTTGGCTTGGTTTCAGGGTTTTTTGCATATGGATATCCAACTGTCCCAGCACTATTTGTTGAAAAGATGATCTCAGCGGAATTGCTCTTACACCTATTTTGAACATCAGATGTTCATATAAGTGTTGGTCACCGTAGACAAAACATCAGTCCATGAAAACCAATTATATTTCTATCCATTATCAATGAGCAATTGGTTGAAACTTAAAAATATATGCAACTTTTGCAATAGCATCAAAAAGTATGAACCACTTATGGATAAATCTGACAAAAGATGAGAAAGACCTTTACACTAAAAACCACAAACCACTGCTGAGAGAAATTAAAGCAGACCTAAACAAATGGAGACATATACAATGCTCATGGGCTGGACAATTCAGTATTGCTAAGGTAACCATATTCCGCCCCCAAGTCCAAATTCCACAAGCTTTCTTGCAAAAATTAACAAACTGATTCCAAAATTCGCATGGAAATGCATAAGACCCAGGATAGCCAAAACAACTTTGAAAAACAACTTTCTCTAAGTTGGAGAAGTAACATTCTGATTTTAAGAATTTTAAGGTTACAGTAATCAAGACAATGTAGTATTAGGGTAAAGATGACCAGAGGGCTAACAGAAGAGCCTGCACCTAATGTTTTTAAATGAGCTTGGAAGGGAAGTGGATACAAATTATTAGATTTGCTACTTGGTGCTATGATCCTGATCAGAAATTATAGAGAGAAGCCCATTCCTTATCACCAGTGGAACAAATAATATAGTTTCAGATATGTTTCTGCTAGTTTGCCATACTAACAGATGCAGCAAATTGCTGTTATCTGTTCTTAGTCAAAAGGCATTTTAGGAGGGGAAACCCGTCATCTTGGGCAAGAAGTAATTTACTTCTTAAAGATCCTCACAACCTGAAAGGCTGCAGATGATTTGCCAAAAGCAGCTAAAGATGAGGATTTGTTTGAAGATAAATATATCTCACCAACTTGGGTTCTGTTGTACAGGTATTAGTGTGCTTTGGGGCTTTACAACTTTTGTGTCTTTAAACATTTTTAAAACCATTTTTCAGAATCCTGGGCAGTTTTGCCCAAACCTTTCATTTTCTATTTCAGATCAATTTTATCTAGTTATTATTGTTTTGTGCTGCTACTCATAGCAAAAAAAGTCGTAAAAACTTAAATGCATAAAATATGGGATTTATTGAACTCAACCTAGATGTTCAACAGTGGAGGACTGCATAAATTAAATGCAGTTCTTTCAAATAATATGCATCATATTATTCAGTTTTTACTAGAAGATCTAGAAGTAGCTATCACTGAGTAGGGAGACACCATGGGTTGTATGCGCATGTGTGTGTGTAATTGTCTGCCTTTTCTTATTTTTCGGTCATAATTTAAATTGGCTTTGTAAAAAGAAAATAAAACTACAAAAGAAGTAGCTCAAAAAAAGTTATAGAATTTGGGTTTTTTTTTCAGAACTATTTTTATCTAATTACAGCAGATCTTGTTTGGCAATGTTTTCATGACTTTATAAATTTTGCAAATTGGAACCAATTTAGGGTTCTAGAACTATAAAGTCACCATATATAGCACTTGTGCATACATTTTACATTTTATAATATTTTACAATTTGTTTAGAGTTTGGTGACTTATTGCTAGAGCTGTGTGTAGGCTGGATATTTAGGCTGTTTCAAAATGTCTGATGTTCTAAAAAGCACACAGTAGGAACAGCTGGATGAAAATAAGCTATAGAGAACAAAAAGGGCAAGGGAAAACTCAAAGTCTAAAAAAAAGGTGGCAGAAATGCTTCTGGGGATATTCTTTTTCAATCAAATCATCACTTCAACCAACTTGTTTTGGGCTAAAGCACTTTTGCCAAATTGATTTTACTAAATAGTGTGTAACTACGTAAATAAATGTATAAAATCCCCTAGTGTATATACTCAGAGTCATATCCCTGCTACTCATTATGCATGGTTGATGTTATTTGAATGTTTTCTACTAGGAAAGACTTGATTTTCTTCCGAGCAGTAGGGAGCCACTGAAGGTCTCTGGGCAGGAGGGACATTACTGTACCAGCTTGGTGGAAAGGTTACTCTTGTAAAGAATGTGAAGAGTAAACTGTAGGCAAAAGGGTCTGGAGGCAGGCAGCCAAGCTGGAGACTTTTGCAACAGTTCCTGTAAATGGTGATGAAATCTTGAACTGAGACAGTCTCAATAAGGAAGAGAGGAGGGGGCAGATTTCCTCTTGAGTCTTACAAGCGTAGAGTGTATTTCATTCTTTCCCTTTTGTTTGCTCTTCAGCTTACAGCCACTCAACTGTTCCAAGCCCTTATAAAACAATACTTAAAGACCCCAACCAAGACAAATTCATCTACCACACAAAATGGGGGCTGGGAATTTCAGTTAGGGAGCCTGAGAGATAAAGAACAGAATTGATAAGTTAAAGATAATGACCTGGGTAGAGCGGGTACTTACAGTGAATGCCAAAGGAAATGAACGTGTTGGCTTGGTTGGCATTTCAGGTAGAAAAATAATGAAGGAAAGTGGATTGCTGTGATCCCAGAGGCCTTTATGTTTTCGATGCATCAGTGTCACGGTGAGCTTCTTGAAGGGGAAATTACACCTGATACTTCCTACCACACTTAGCATGCTGTAGACATATATATGGTAGAATAAGAGAAAAAAAATATTGAAATGGATTCTGACTCTCCTCAAAGAATGGGAGGGACATGCTAACACGATACCTTTTGAACTCTGGATATGAGAGTAGGCCAAGGATACTTACTATATTAGACTGTGTAAGGTGATCTGATAAAGAAGTCTGATTCACAAGTTCTGCAAAGCAGAGAAAGGTGTGGCCCTACACACTATTTTGGTGACTTCATTTATGATCACTAGGACTTGTATATGGGTTTGTTTGTTTGTTTTGGCTACTTAAGAGTTTCTAAAATCCCGGAACCTTAAGTTTACAACTATTTACATTATTTCATCCATTCCTCTCTGTATATTCATAAGCCACTAACCCCAGAAGGTACCTATCACATACCAGGCTTAGCACTGTGGGAGTACCAGAGAACTTTGAGATATATTCACCACCTCCAAAGAGCTCACAATATTGTAAATAAGACAACACTTGCTTATGTGGAATATCTAAGGAATAATGTTATGAGAAAATATATAGAGAAATTATAATTGAAGTGTCAAAAGATGTGATTGGGGTCTCTAGGAAGAAGGGTTATTGATACAAATGTATTATCTCCAGTGTCCTTATGAGAGAGTCCAGCTTTGTAGGGTAAATAATGGGCCATCATGTGGCTGATAGGGCTGGCTTTAGTATATTGATATCCTTGTGCATTCAAGTATCAATTATTATCTTTCTTTGAGGTCTGTTCACAATCTACTTACACCACTAGTAGATTTCCTTTTCCAGCAGAATGACAGAGTAGATATTCTGAAAAATCCTCTTGCTACAAAACACCCAGAAATGATGAATAATATAGAGCAAATATCTATTAAAATCTAGACCCAATAAAATACATATCAACTATTTAAAGCAAAAGAATAATCTATTTTGGTGTTTATAATATACGTAGAAGCAAAATGTATGACAACAATAGCACAAAGGCTGTGAGAAGAGAAATGGAAGGACAGTGCTTAAGGTTCTTATACTGTATATGTGAAGCGGTATAATGTCACTTGAAGGTGAACTGAGATGAGGTAAAGACATTTACCATGAGCCCAAAAGCAGCCACCAAAATCATACAATCAAAAGAATTACAGTTAGTAAGCCAACAAAGTGTATAAAATGAAATCATGAAATATACTCAATCTCATGACATGATTATCTCCATAGAAAATCCTACGAATCCACAAAAATGCTCTTAGAATAAGTGAGTTTGGCAAAATTGCAGAATACACAATTAACTTACAAATATCAATATATAAAATACTAGCAACAAGCAGTTAGAAATTGAAAAAATTGGAAAAATTTGAAAAAACACCATTTGTGTTGACATAAAGAAAGGAAATATTTAGGACTACATCTGACAAAAAAAGTACAAAATCAGTAACCAAAAATGATAAAACACTTCTCAGATAAATTACTGAAGATTTGAATAAATTGAGAGAGATACTGTGTTTATAGATACTGAGAAGATTCAATATTATTAAGATGTCACTTCTTCCCCAACTTGATCTGTAGATTTAATGCAATTTCAATCAAACTTTCAACAGGATTTTTTTTTTTTTGGTAGAAACTGATATACTGATTCTAAAATTCAGTAAAGGACCAAACTCAACTTTGGAATTGATTACCAAAGATTTATTAGAAAGCTACCATAACCAAGACAGTGCAGTATTGTGTCAAGATTAAGAAGTAGACAAATATATCAGTGGAACAGGATAGCAGGTTCAGAAATCAACCCACTCATACTTGGTCCTGGCTCAGGATCCTATACCAATACCACTGGAGGTCCACTACTATGGGATAAGGGGAAAGAAGCTTTTTCCTACACAAAACCTGTAAAGATACAGGGGAGAAATTGACTGCAAGGAAGTAAGATGCAATATAACTGAAAGCTCCAACCCCGAGAGGCAGACACACAGGGCCTGCCGAAGACTGGCAAAATTAGGACAACAGAAAACTTCTCCTGACTCCAAGTAGCAAGCACAGCAGTCAACCGCAGAGGGTGTGGTGGGCGAGAGTGTGGAGGTGTCCTCTTGGGGTTTAGATACATAGAGAAGGACTGAAAGATGAGGGTGGATTAGGAACACAGAAAAACCCTCTGGCCCTCCAGCACCCACCCTAAGCACAAGATAACACCAGAGGAATCTGAAGCCAGTGGTGTTCTGAAGGCAAACTGAGCACAACAAAATCCAAACCCAATTCAACAACTGACTAGACCCACTCAATTCCCCCACTCTGTCAGTCTAGCCAAAGAAGTTTTCAGGCATAAATAGTATTTTACCTCAGTTCTACACACATAGTCCAGCATTCAATCAAAAATTATGTGACACACAAAAACACACCACCACCACAATCCCATTATCAAGGGGCAAAACAATAAGCAAGATTCAGAGATGACCCCAAAAATCAGAACCATGAGACTGGCAGTTAAAATAAATATCACTAACCTGTTAAAGGCTCTGGTAGAAAGGATGGATGGTATTTCTGAACAAATGGGGAATTTCAGCTGAGAGGTGGAAACCAGAAGAAAGTGTCAAATGGAAATGTTAGAAATGAAAAAGAAACCAAACAAACAGTAATAGAGATGAAGAAAGGTTTCCACAGGCTTATCAAAACACTTGGTGCAGCCAAGGAAAGAATCAATAAACTTGATTATAGGTCAGTAGAAATTACTCTAATAGAAACACAAAGAGAAAAAGTGAGAGAGAAAATAATGTGAGACAAAGTATCCAAGAGCTATAGGACAACAGAAAATGGTCTAATATATGTGTAACCAGAATTCCAGAAACAAGAGAATGGAGCAGAAGAAATATTTGAAGAGATAATAGTTGAGAATGTCCCCAAATTTATAAAAGATATTAAGTCACAGATCCAGGAAGCTCAGAGAACATCAAGCAGGATAAATGTCCACCCCTCTCCCATCCAAAACACCCCCACATCTAAACACATTGTATTCAAACCACTGAAAAGCAAAGATGAAGAAAAACTGTGATAAAGTGGACAAAGATACATTACACACAGAAGAATGAAGAATTAGAGCAGACTTCTTATCAGAAAGTATTCAAGCCATAAGAAAATGGATCATCTTTAAAATGCTAAAACAAAACAAAACAAAACAAACCTGTCAAGCCAGAATTCTATAATGAGGATAACCAGTTATCTTTCAAAAACTGAAAGCAAAATAAAGACTCTCTGACAAACAAAAAGTGAAAGGATTAATCACCAGCAGACTTAGGCTTTCAGAAACATTTAAAAAAAATTCTTTAGGCAAAAGGAATATAATCCTAAACAGAAACTTGGATCTCTAAAAAGAAAAGCTCTGGAAATAGTTAAAATGGAAGTAAATAAAATATATTTGTTCTTTTAAATCACTCTAAAAATATTTGACTGTCTAAAGCAAAAATAGCGAAGTATTGCATTTATAGAATATGTAAAAGTAAAATGTATGACAGCAAAAAAATGGGAGGGAGAAATTATAAGTATGCATTGGTAGAGTTCTTAACTATATGTGAGGTGCTGTAATATTATTTGAAGGTAGCCTTTGATAAAATAAAGATGTATACTGTGTACTTTAGTGAAACCACTAAAAATAATTTAAAGAGGTACATAAAATAAGCCAATGGTGAAGATAAAGTGGGATAATAAATAATAGTCAATCCAAAAACAGTCAGGAAAGAGGAAAAATGAACAATGATCAGATGGAACAGATAGAAAATAGCAAAATGATAGGGTTAAATCCAGCCACATCAATAATTACATTAAATACAAGTGATCTAACCAGACCAATTAAAAAATAGAGATTCTTCAATTAAATTAAAAAAATAAAAAAGCTCCACTATATGCTGAGTACAAAATAACAACTCTGAATATACAGGCAAAGATAGGTCCAAAGAAAAAGGATGGGAAAAGATATACTGTGCAAACAATAATCAGAAGAAATCTGGAGTATTTGTATTAATAGCAAACAAAGTAGACATCATAAGGAATATTACCAGGGATAAAGAGGGACATTACATAATAAAAGGGTTAATTCACCAAGAAGACATAGAAATCCTAATTGTATTTGCACCTATACAATGTAGCTTCAAAATTCATAAGGCAAATCTGATAGAATTGAAGGAAGTGAAATACAAATCCAGGATTATAGTTAAGAGACTTTAACACTATTCCTTCAGTAATAAAAAAAAAAACTAATAGAGAAAAAAAAAACACCAGTAAATATATAGAAGATCAAAACTTTAATCTAAGTGGCATTTACAGAAGACCCCTATGACACATTCTTTTCAAATACATGTGGAATATTCACCAAGAGAGACCATATACTGTGGGCCATAAAGCAAACCTCAACAAATTCCAAATCACTGAAATTACATAGAATATGTAATGGAATTAAATTAGAATGCCTTAACAGAAAAATATCTGGAAAATCCTCAGGTATGTCAAAATTCAACAAAACACTTATAAATAACCTGTGGGAAAATAGAAAATATTTTTAGTTGAAAATGATAATAAAATACATTTAAATAAGTTACAATTTGTGGAACTCAGTTAAAAGATATCTTAGAAAGAAATTAATCATATCAAGTGCTTGTATTAGAAAAGAAGAAAAGTCTCAAGTCAGTGAACAAATTAACCTTAAGCAGAAGGAAGGAAATGATAATGATAAAAGCAGAAATCAATGAAATTGAATGCAGAAAAACAAAAGATAATATCAATTAAACTAAAGGCTGGTTATTTCAATAGATCAATAACAGTGTAAATCGCTAGCCAGACTGATCAAGAAGAAAAATGAATAAACATGAACTACATTGGGAATGAAACATTGAGAAGGAAAAGGAACATCACTGCAGGTTCTACAAATATCAGATGGGTCATAAAGTTTTATTATGAATAACTTTATGGCTGTAAATATGACAACTTAGGTAAAATGGACAAAGTCATTGAAACTCAAATATGAAAGCCCATTAGGAATAACCTGAGTTGTCTTATATCTTAGAGAGTTAAAGTTGTAGTTTAAAACAACTCCAACAAAAAATTCCAGGCCCAGATGGCTTCACTGTCTAATTCTAAAAAAAAAAAAAAAATCAACAGTCATGCAAATTTGAGTGATGGCTAAATCCTCAACAACAGCAGTGGAATATGGAAGGAAGGTATAACTACCTGCTAATGCAGAATTCTATGCTGCACAAAACTGTCATTTAAGAAAGATAGTGAAATAAAGACTCAAAGGAAGAGAAAATAATAACAGGTAATGGCATTAAAGCATCTCTAAGGTTCTTGTATTGCTGGGGAGAAGGCTGTGGCTATCAGTTAACTTCTCCACGTTATCAAGGATGCATGTTAAAGAGGTAGTATAATCGCCACATGGAGATAGGTCGCTTAACATGGAATGGTAACAATTCTAAAGCACAGCCTCAAAATATATGAGTCAAAAATGATCAGAACTATTATAATATATATATATAATTATATATTAACAAGTATACAATCATAATGGAAATTTTTAACATACCTCTCTAAGTATTTGATGAATCAAATGTGCAAATAAATCAGTAAGAATACAAAAGTTGTGAAAACAATTAACAAGCTTGATCAAATTGTCTAACAACTGAATAACACAGATTCATTTCAAACACACAGAGAACATTTATAAAAACTGACTATGTGTTGCCAGGCCATAAAATCAGCCTCGATACATTTCAAATGATAGTTATCATATAGACCAACTTCTCTGACCACAAGGAATACAAGTCAGAAAAAAAATAAATAACTAGAAAATTAACTGGGACAAAGCAAAACAAAAGCATGAAACACCATCTTCTGGAAACCTAGAGCAGTGAGTACCTACGTTAGAAAATAAGGAAAGCCACACATTATGAGCTAAGCATCCAACTACAGATATTATTAAAAAATACAATAGGGGTTGTGCCTGAGTGGCTCAGTTGGTCAAGCGTCTGCCTTTGTCTCAGGTCATGATCCCAGAGTCCTGGGATCAAATCCTGCACTGGGCTCCTTGCTCAGTGGGAAGTCTGCTTCTCTCTCTCCCTCTGCCCCTCCTCCCCCACACTCGTGCTCTTTCTCTCTCTGTGTCAAATAAATAAATAAAATCTTTTTTAAAAAAAGCAGAATAGGTCCAATAGAAGTAGGAGCAAAAAAATAAGGATAAAAACAGATATAAATAATACTGAAAACAAATGTACATTAGAGAGATGCAACAAATCCAAAAGTTGGTTCTTTGAAAAATCTACTAAAATGAACAAACCTCTAGGAGAATTAATCGAGAATAAAAGAGAATGCATAAACAAACAATATTAGGCATGTAAAAGAGGATATAAATAAAACATTTAAAATACTTTCATACTAATAAGTTTGAAAGTATAGATGACAAATCCTTATTTAAAAACAAACAAACAATTTACTGGGATGCCTGGGTGGTTAAGTGTCCAACTCTTGATTTCCACTCAGGTCATGATCAAATCTGCATTGGGCTCCACACCCAGCATGGAGCCTGCTTAAGATTCTCTTTCCCTCTCCCTCTGCCCCCCCCTAAAAATAAACAAACAAACAAAAAACAATTTACCAAAACTAACTCAAGAAGAAATAGCATAGATAAACCTGAAGATTCCCTTTCAAAACAGGAACAAGACAAAGTTTCACACTATAACCTCTCCTCTTCAACAAGAAGGCCCAACCAATATAGTAAGACAAAAAACAAACATTATATAGATTGGAAAAGAACTTTTCAAGCTCTCATTATTCTCAGACATATGATTGTTATTCCATCATAATAATTTGCAGATAAATTATTAAGGATTGAGCTAGATTGCTAAATTAAAAGTCAATATTCAAGAATCAATATTCTTTCTCTGTACCTGCAAAAAGCATTTCGATAATATATATTTTTTAAAAGATGACATTTACAAAGCACACCTTCCTGCCCCAAATTAATTACCTAGGAATAAATCAACAGATACATCACTCCCTTATGTAGAAAATCATAAAACTTTTTGAAAGAAACCTAAATAAGTAGAAAGATAAACAAAAAGAAACCCATACCAAGAACAACTGCAGAGCACCAAAACAGAGATGATCTTAAGTATCCTGAGAGAAAAGACAAATTGCTAATAAATTACTAACAAAGAAACAAGAATTAGACACACAGTGGGCTTTTTAGTAAAACACCAACATTAAAAGCTACAAAGTAGCAAAGTGCTGAGGACAAAAACCATCTGTGTAGAACTGTATACCCAAAGAAACATTTATTCAAAACAGTAGGGTGAAGTAGGATTCTGGGAAGATGGTAGAGTAGGAAGTATCAAGACTCTGTTTACTCACCTAGACAATAGTTGCATTGGCAGAATCTGTCTGATAGAACTATTTTGGAACTCTGGAATATATTGAAAGTTTGCAACTTCCAGGGGAGATTTGGAAGGTAAACGGTGGTCAGTTTCAGCTCCTTACACCCATGGGCCACCCGCAGCCACATGGCAGGCAGCTGTGCGTGTGTTCCTGGAGAAGCCTGCACACAGCTTGCAGGAGCCAGGGTAAGGCAAAAAGGACCCTGTCCTATAAATACCAGGGATCTGTGCTGTATTGCTGATGGGTGCTTCTGATCACAGATGTGCTGCCAAAGAGGTAGGAAGCCATTTTGCTGCAACTCTCCCTGTTGCTGCAAGCCCCTCCCAAACCAGTTGAAGTGACTTCCAGAGGAATTTAGAGAGCCAGCACCCTCCCCGGCGCCCCCATTCTTTTTTCCTATCCCCTCCTTTTGGGAGCCAGACATTAAAGACTAAGACATTCATAAACAACTGCATATTCAGGGAAAAATAGAAAGTGACCATGCAAACTCAGAGAAAAGTTTAGAAAGGACCTGAGAAGACCTTAAGATTACAACTCAGGCTGACCCCTGGCACAGTGACAGCCTGCAACAATCAAAAAAATAAACAAATAAATAACAGCAAACCCTGAGATACGGGCAAAACTGGTTTCCAGAGTTACCACACTATTAGATTCAAATGCTCAGTTTTCAATTAAAAAAAAAATCACAAGTCATAGAAAGAAACAGGAAAGTATGACCCAGTCAAAAGAAAGAAAGAAATCAACAGAAATTGTCCCTGAAAAAGACCAGATGGCAGATATACTAGACAAAGACTTAAAACACCTGTCTTAAAGATCCTCAAAGAGCTAAAGGAAGATGTGGAGAAAGTCAAGGAAAATGATGTATGAACAAAATGGAAATATTAATAAAGAAAGGGAAAACCTAACAAGAAACCAAAAACAAATTCTGGAGCTGAAAAGTACAATAACTCAAATGACAATTTCACTAGAGAGATTCAAAGGCAGATTTGAACAGGTAGAAGAAAGAATTAACAAATATGAAGATGGAAACCACAGAAATGATCAAGTCTGAGAAACAGAAAGAAAAAAATTGAAAAAAGGTGAACAGAGCCTAAGAGGACTATGGGACACCATCAAGAGACCAACATTGTGTGAGTCATAAAAGAAGAAGTAAGACAGATAGGAGCAGAGAGAATATTTGAAGAAATAAAGGTGGTAAATTTCCCAAAATTGATAGAAGACATGAATACAAACCTCCAAGAAACTCAATTAACTTCAAGTGAGATGAACTCAGAGACCTTCACCAAGACACAATAGAATCAAACTTTCAGAAGCCAGAGCCAAAGAGAGAATCTTGAAAGCAGCAAGAGAGAAGCAAATCATCATACACAAGGAATTCCCCAGTAAGATTATCAGTATATTTCTCATCAGAAACTTTGGAGGCCAGAAGGCAGCAGGCCGATATATTCACAGTGCTAAAAGAAAAGAACTGCCAACTGAGAATCCTATATCCAGAAAAACTGTCCTTCAAAAGTCAGGGAGAAATTAGGACATTCTCAGATAAGCAAAAGCTGAGGGAGTCCACTACCACTGAACCTGACCTACAGTATATGCTCAGAGTCCTGAAAGGCAAAACAGAAGGACACTAGCACATAGCTTGAAGCGGAATGGAGAAATAAAAATCTCAATAGAGGTAAATTCATGGGCAATTATTGAAGCTGGTATTACTGAACAATGGTTTGTAACTGTAATTTTTGTTTTCTATATGATTTAAGAGACTAATATATTTAAAGAAAAAAATTAGCATAAAAGGTAACATTAGTGTAAGTTTGGTTTGTAACTCCAAATCTTGTTTTCTACATAATTTAAAAGACTAATGCATTTTGAAGAATTATTAGCTTATGTTTTGGGGCACACAATGTATAAAGATGTGATTTTGTGACAGAGCTATACAAGAGCAGAATTTTTATGTCATTGAAGTTAAGTTGGTGTGAATCCAAATTAGAGCATGATAACTTTAGGATGTTAAATGTAATCCCCATGGTAACCACAGATAAAATAGCTATTGAATATACATAGAAGAAATTAAGAAATTTAAACATTTCATGACATCAAACTGACTAAACACACACACAAAAAGACAGTAATGCAGAAAATGAGGGGCAAAAAAAGCTCTAAGGCACGTAGAAAACAAAGAGCAAAATGACAGAAGTAAGTCCCTCCTTATCAGTAATTACTTTAAATGTAAATGGATTAAACTCTTTAATGGAAAAATAGAGACTGGCAAAGACACACACACACACACACACATTGATCTGATTATATGCTGTCTATAAGAGACAAACTGAAGATCCTAAGACAAAAATAGATTAAAAGTGAAAAGATGCAAATAGATATTCCATGAAAATAATAACCAAAAGAGAGTAGGGATGGCTATACTAACTAATTTCAGACAAAACAGACTTTAAATCAATAAAGTTTAGAGACAAAAAACGACATTATATATATATTTGATATAGGAAAAAGATATAACATTTATAAACATTTATATATCTAATAACTGACCACCAAAATATATATTCTTCTTAATCCATGGGACATTTTCCAGGATGGACCATATGTTAGGCTACACATTAAGTCTCAATAGATTTAAAAAGACATACAAAGTATCTAATCTGATCACAGCAGGATGAAGTTAGAAGTCAATAACAGAAGGAAAACTAGGAAATCACAAAACTGGGGAGAAGAGCAAGATGGCTGAGGAGTAGGAGACCTAAATTTCTCCTGGTCCCAGGAATTCAGCTAGATAGTTAATCAAATCATTCAGAACACCTACAAACTCAATAGGAGAGCGAAGAAAAGAATAGCAGCAACTCCCTGAACAAAAAAGCAACCACTCTCTGGAAGGTAGGAAGTGTGTGCAGAGAAGTGAATCCGAGGCGATATTCGGGAAGATACACGGCAGGGGAGGGGGCCTCCATCAGCCGCTACCCGCAAGTGATAGAGCAGCGGAGCACAAAA
Organism: Callorhinus ursinus; assembly: GCF_003265705.2. NCBI lineage: Eukaryota > Metazoa > Chordata > Mammalia > Carnivora > Otariidae > Callorhinus > Callorhinus ursinus. The sequence goes on from NW_027397098.1 coordinate 10,973,185, forward strand.
TCGGAACTTTTAGAAGTCCGCTCCACTGAGGGATGTCGCTCCAATGGCTAAGCGGGGGGTGAAACACTCGATGGGACAGTGTGGTCTCAGGACCCTGGGGGTCACAGGAAGACCGGGGGTGCCTGAATGCAGCAGAGCTCCCAGGTATCGGAGCAGGGAAGCTGGCTGCAGAGACGGAGTCGAGGCGTGGGCTCTCAGCTCGGGGTTGTCATAAACCGTGATCCGCAGCACAGTCGGGCCACTGCTCCTCCAGCAGGGACCCAACAAGTGGCAGATCCAGAGAGACTCCCCTTCCTCCCCCAGGAGGAGCAGCTCAGGAGCACACCACAGGGATCTGCTGGGTTTGGAGACTCCACACAGAGTCGGGTTCCAGAGATAGAAACGCTTGGTCACAGGCCGGGTGAGCACAGAGTGCAGCCAGAGACTGGGGAGATGGGAGTGATTGACTGCTTTTCTCTGGGGGCTCACTGAGGAGTGGGGCTCTGAGTTCTCAGCTCCTCCAGGGCAGAGATTGGGAGGCTGCCATTTTCACTCTGGTCCTCCAAAGCTGCACGGAAAGCTTGCAGGGAACAAAAGCTCCTGGGAGCAAACACAGCAGATCACTTAGCCCGGACCGACAAGGGTGGGGCAATTCCGCCTCCTGCAAAGACATTTGGGAACCACGGCAACAGGCCCCTCCCCCAGAAGATCAGCAAGAACAGCCAGCCAAGACCAAGTTTACCGACCAATGAGAACAGCAGAACCTCAGCGCTAGGGGACTATAGCACATAGAATTCATGTCTTTTTCCCCATGATTCTTTAGTCTTTCAAAGTTAATATTTTTAATTGTCTTTATTTTTCTTTTTCTATTTTTTTAGTTGAATTTTTCTTCCTTCCTTTTTCAACCAACATCTTATCAATTCCTTTTTTAAAATCTTTTTTAATTTTTCATTTTTAAGTCATAGTCTATCCCTTCATTGTATTTAACCTTTTCTGTATATATATGTTTTTCTTTCTTTAAAATTTTGGGATACAGTTTCTTCTAACAGATCAAAATATACCCTAAATCTAGAGTAGGACGTTGTCCTAGTCTCCCACCTGATCACATTCTCTATTTTTTTTCTATATTTTTTTTCATTCTTTTTTCAACCAACTTCTTATCTTATCAATTCCTTTTTTAAAATCCTTTTTAATTTTCATCTTTACAGTCATATTCTATCCCTTCATATTTACCTTATATATATACATATATATGTTTTAATTTCTTTAAAATATTGGGAGGCAATTTCTTTTAACAGACCAAAATACACCCCAAATCTAGTGTATGGCTCTATTATATTCAGCAGCCTGATCATATTCTTTTTTTTTTCCCTTTCTTCCCCCTCCCCCTGCCAAGTTTTGGGTCTCTTCTGATTTGTTTAGTGTATATTTTTCTCGGGGTCGTTGTTACCCTTTTAGCATTTTTTAACATTTTATTCTCTCGTTCATCTATTCTCTTTTGGATAAAATGACAAGACGGAAAAACTCACCTCAAAAAAAAAAAAAAAGAACAAGAGGCTGTACCAACTGCTGGGGACCTAATCAATACAGACATGAGTAAGATGTTGGCACTAGAGTTCAGAATGACGAGTATAAAGGTTCTAGCTGGGCTTGAAAAAAGTATAGAAGATACTAGAGAATCCCTTTCTGAAGAAATAAAAGAACTAAAATCTAACCAAGTCAAAATCAAAAAGGCTATTAATGAGGTGCAATCAAAAATGGAGGCTCTAACCGCAAGGATAAACGAGGCAGAAGAGAGAATTAGTGATATAGAAGACCAAATGATTGATAATAAAGAAGCTGAAAAAAAGAGAGATAAACTACTGGATCACGAGGGGAGAATTCGAGAGATAAATGATACCATAAAGCAAAACAACATTAGAATAATTGGGATCCCAGAAGAAGAAGAAGAGGGGCGGGGAGAAGGTACACTGGAGTAAATTATAGCACAGAACTTCCCTAATATGGGAAGGAAACAGGCATCAAAATCCAGAAGGCACAGAGAAGCCCCTCAAAATCAATAAAAATAGGTCAACACCGACATCTAATAGTAAAATTCACAAGTCTCAGAGACAAAGAGAAAATCCTGAAAGCAGCTTGGGACAAGAGGTCTGTAACCTACAACGGTAGAAACATTAGATTGGCAGCAGACCTATCCACAGAGACCTGGCAGGCCAGAAAGGATTGGCATGATATATTCAGAGCACTAAATGAGAAAAATATGCAGCCAAGAATGCTATATCCAGCTAGGCTGTCATGGAAATTGGAGAGATAAAAAGCTTCCAGAACAAACAAAAAGAATTTGTGAACACCAAACCAGCCCTACAAGAAATATTGAAAGGGGTCCTCTAAGCAAAGAAAGAGGCTAAAAGTAACATAGACCAGAAAGGAACAGAGACAAAATACAGTAACAGTCACGTTACAAGGAATACAATGGCACTAAATTCATATCTTTCAATAGTTACCCTGAATGTAAATGGGCTAAATGCCCCAATCAAAAGACACAGGCTATCAGACTGGATTAAAAAACAAGACCCATCCATATGCTGTCTGCAAGAGACTCATTTTAGATGCAAAGACACCTCCAGATTTAAAGTGAGGGGTGGAAAGCCATTTACCATGCTACTGGACACCAAAAGAAAGCTGGGGTGGCAATCTGTATATCAGACAAATTAGATTTTCAACCAAAGACTGTAATAAGAGATGAGGACGGACACTACATCATACTTAAAGGGTCTATCCAACAAGAAGATCTAACACTTTTAAATATCTATGCCCCTAATGTGGGAGCAGCCAATTATATAAGCCAGTTAATAACAAAATCAAAGAAACGCATTGACAACAATACAATAATAGTAGAGGACTCTAACACCCCCCTCACTCAAATGGACAGATCATTTAAGCAAAAGATGAACAAGGAAATAAAGACTTTAAACGACATACTGGACCAGATGGACTTCACAGATATATTCAGAACATTCCATCCCAAAGCAACAGAATATACATTCTTTTCTAGTGCACATGGAACATTCTCCAGAATAGGTCACATCCTGGGTCATAAATCAGGTCTCAACCGGTACCAAAAGATTGGGATCATTCCCTGCATATTTTCGGACCACAATGCTTTGAAACTAGAACTCAATCACAAAAGGAAAGTTGGAAAGAACTCAAATACATGGAGGCTAAAGAGCATCCTACTAAAGAATGAATGGGCCAACCAGGAAATTAAAGAAGAATTTAAAAAATTCATGGAAACAAATGAAAATGAAAACACAACTGTTCAAAATCCTTGGGATGTAGCAAAGGCAATCCGAAGAGGAAAGTATATAGCTACACAAGCCTTTCTCAAGAAACAAGAAAGGTTTCAAATACACAACCTAATCTACACCTAAAGGAGCTGGAGAAAGAACAGCAAATAAAGCCTAAACCCAGCAGGAGAGAGCAATAATAAAGATCAGTGCAGAAATCAATGAAATAGAAACCAAAAGAATAGTAGAAGAGATCAACGAAACTAGGAGCTGGTTCTTTGAAAGAATAAGATTGATAAGCCCCTGGCCAGACTTATCAAAAAGAAAAGAGAAAGGACCCAAATAAATAAAGTCATGAATGAAAGAGGAGAGATCACAATGAACACAAAAGAAATACAAACAATTATAAGAACACATTCTGAGAAACTATATGCCGGCAAATTAGACAATCTGAAAAAAATGGATGTATTCCCAGAGACATATAAACTACCAAAACTGAACCAGGAAGAAATACAAAACCTCAACAGACCCACAACCAGTAAGGAAATTGAAGCTGTAATTACAAATCTCCCAACAAACAAGAGCCCAGGGTCAGATGGCTTCCCAGGGGAATTCTACCAAACATTTAAAGAAGAATTAATACCTATTCTTCAGAAGCTGTTTCAAAGAATAGAAATGGAAGGAAAACTTCCAAACTCATTTTATGAGGCCAGCATTACCTTGATCCCAAAGCCAGACAAAAACCCCATCAAAAAGGAGAACTACAGACCAATATCCCTGATGAACATGGGTGCAAAAATTTTCACCAAAATACTAGCCAATAGGATCCAACAGTACATTAAAAGGATTATTCGCCACGACCAAGTGGGATTTATTCCTGGGCTGCAAGGTTGGTTCAACATCTGCAAATCAATTAATGTGATACAATACATGAATAAAAGAAAGAACAAGAACCATATGATCCTCTCAATAGATGCAGAAAAAGCATTTGACAAAGTACAGCATCCTTTCTTGATTAAAACTCTTCACAATGAAGGGATAGAGGGTACATACCTCAATATCATAAAAGCCATCCATGAAAAACCCACAGCGAATATCATACTCAATGGGGAAAAGCTGAGCTTTCCCCCTAAGGTCAGGAACACGGCAGGGATGTCCACCATCACCACTGCTGTTCAACATAGTACTAGAAGTCCTAGCCTCAGCAATCAGACAACAAAAAGAAATAAAAAGCATTGGAATTGGCACAGAAGTGAAACTCTCACTTTTTGCAGATGATATGATACTTTATGTGAAAAACCCAAGAGTCCACCCCAAAATTGCTAGAACTCATACAGGAATTCAGTAAAGTGGCAGGATATAAAATCAATGCACAGAAATCAGTTGCATTTCTATACACCAACAACAAGACAGAAGAAAGAGAAATTAAGGAGTCAATCCCATTTACAATTGCACCTAAAACCATAAGTTACCTAGGAATAAACCAAAGAGGCAAAGGATCTGTACTCAGAAAACCATAGAATACTCATGAAAGAAATTGAGGAAGATACAAAGAAATAGGAAAACGTTCCATGCTCATGGATTGTAAAAATATCTATGCTACATAGAGCAATCTACACATTTAATGCAATTCCTATCAAAATACCATCAATTTTTTTCAAAGAAATGGAACAAATAATCCTAAAATTTGTATGGAACCAGAAAAGACCCCGAATAGCCAGAGGAATCTTGAAAAAGAAAAGCAAAGCTGGTGGCATCACAATTCCAGACTTCCAGCTCTATTACAAAGCTGTCATCATCAAGACAGTATGGTACTGGTACTGGCACAAAAACAGACACATAGATCAATGGAACAGAATAGAGAGCCCAGAAATGGACCCTCAACTCTATGGTCAACTAATCTTCGACAAAGGAGGAATGTCCAATGGAAAAAAGTCTCTTCAACAAATGGTGTTGGGAAAATTGGACAGCCACATGCAGAAGAATGAAACTGGACCATTTCCTTACACCACACACAAAAATAGACTCCAAATGGGTGAAAGACCTAAATGTGAGACAGGAGTCCAACAAAATCCTTGAGGAGAACACAGGCAACAACCTCTTCGACCTCAGCCACAGCAACTTCTTCCTAGAAACATCACCAAAGGCAAGGGAGGCAAGGGCAAAAATGAACTACTGGGACTTCATCAAGATAAAAAGCTTTTGCACAGCAAAGGAAACAGTCAACAAAACCAAAAGACAACCGACAGAATGGGAGAAGATATTTGTAAATGACATATCAGATAAAGGGCTAGTATCCAAAATCTATAAAGAACTTATCAAACTCAACACCCAAAGAACAAATAATCCAATCAAGAAATGGGCAGAAGACATGAACAGACATTTCTGCAAAGAAGACATCCAAATGACCAACAGACACATGAAAAAGTGCTCAACATTACTCGGCATCAGGGAAATACAAATCAAAACCTCAATGAGATACCACCTCACACCAGTGAGAATGGCTAAATTAACAAGTCAGGAAACGACAGATGTTGGCAAGAATGCGGAGAAAGGGGAACCCTCCTACACTGTTGGTGGGAATGCAAGCTGGTGCATCCACTCTGGAAAACAGTATGGAGGTTCCTCAAAAAGTTTAAAATAGCAATTGCACTACTGGGTATTTTCCCCAAAGATACAAATGTAGTGATCCGAAGGGGCACATGCACCCCAATGTTTATAGCAGCAGTGTCCACAATAGCCAAACTATGGAAAGAGCCTAGATGTCCATCAGCAGATGAATGAATAAAGAAGATGTGATACACACACACACACACACACACACACACACACACACACACAATGGAATATTATGCAGCCATCAAAAAATGAAATCTTGCCATTTGCAACGATGTGGATAGAACTAGAGGGTATTATGCTAAGCGAAATAAGTCAATCAGAGAAAGACAAGTATCATATGATCTTACTGATACGAGGAATTTGAGAACCAAGACAGAGGATCATTGGGGAAGGGAGGGAAAAATGAAACAAGACGAAACCGTAGAGGGAGACAAACCATAGGAGACTCTTAATCTCAGGAAACAAACTGAGCTTTGCTGGAGTGGATGGTGGTGGGAGGGATGGGTGGCTGGGTGATGGACACTGGGGAGAGTAAATACAATGTGGGCACTGTGAATTGTGTAAGACTGAGGAATCACAGACCTGTACCCCTGAAACAAATAATACATTATATGTTAATTTTAAAAAATTTAAAAAAAGAAAAGAAAATTCACAAAATTGTGGAAATTAGACAACACACTTTTAAACAACCAAAGGATCAAAGAAGAAATTATAGGGAAATTAGAAAATACTTAGAGATGAATGAAAATGAAAACATACATAACAAAACTTATGGAATATAGTAAAAGTGGAGCCAAGGGGGAAATTTATAGCTATCCATGCTTACATTAAAAAATAAGAAAGATCTAAAGTCAACAACCTATCTTTATACCTCAGGGCACTAGAAAAAGAACAAATGAAAACCCAAAGTTAGCAAAAGGAAGGAAATAACAAAGATTAGAGCAGAGATAAATGAACTAGAGAATAGAAAAACAAGAAAATCAATGAAACCAAAAGTTGGTTCTTCAAAATGATCAACCAAATTGACTAACTTTTAGCTAGATGAACTAAGATAAAAAGAGAGATGACTTAAATTACTAAAATCAGAAATGAAAGTGTGAACATTACTACCAATTCTATAGAACTGAAAAGAATTATAAGAGAGTACTATGGACAACTTTATACAAATAATTGGATAACCTAGATGAAACGGACAAATCCCTAGAGACATAAAACCTACCAAGAAGGTGGAAAAAATTAAAGAGGAGGGAACATTTCCTAACTCAGTCTGAGGCCAGCATTACCCTGATACCAAGGCCAGATAAAGAAACTGTAAGAAAAGAACATTACAGACCAATATCCTCTATGAATACTGATGCAAAAATCCTAAATAAAATATTAGCAAACTGAATTCAGCACCATGTTAAAAGGATCATACACCATGACCAAGTGGGATTTATTCCTGGAATGCAAAGATGGTTCAACCTATGAAAATTGATCACTTTAATACACCCCGTTAACAGAATGAAGGGGGAAAAACACATGAGCATCTCAACTGATGCAGAAAAAGCATCTGAGGAAAATTCAACACCCTTTCATGATAAAAAAAGAAAACACTCAAAATACTAGGAATAGAAGGAAACTTCATCAACATAATAAAAGCCACACATAAAAACGCACAGTGAACATTATATTCGGTGGTGAAAGACTGAAAACTTTTCCTCTAAGATCAGGTACAAGGCAAGGATGCCTGCTTTGACCATGTCTACTCCACATAGCACTGAAAGTTCCACAGCAGTTAGGCAAGGAAAAGAAATAAAAGGCACCCAAATTGGAAAGGAAGAAATAATATTACCTCTGTTCATAGATGGTATGATCTTATATGTAGGAAACTTTAAAATTCCACAAAAAACTGTTAGAACTAATACATGAATTCAGTAAAGTAGCAGGATACAAAGTCAACATACAAAAACCAGTTGCATTTCTATACACTAACAGTGAACAATCTGAAAGAAGATTACAAAAACAATTCCATGTTCAATAGCATCAAAAATAATAAAATACTTACTACTAAGCACCCCTAAAAGAAATGAAAGAAGACACAAATAAATGGAAACATAGCCCATGGTCATGGACTGAAAGATTTCATGTTATTAAAATGTCAATACTACCCAAAGTGATCTACAGACTGAATGCAATTCCTATCAAAATCCCAATGATGTCTTTTGCATCCAAAAATTCATATGGAATCACAAGGTACCCCAAATAGCCAAAACAATCTTGAAAAACAAAACTGGAGGACTGACACCTGATTTCAAAACTTACTACAGAGCTACAGTAATCACAACAGTGTGGTATGGGCATCAAGACAGACATACAAATGAATGAAATAGAATAGAAAGCCCAGAAATAAACCACCACATACATGGCAAAATGATTCTTGACAAGGGTGTCAAGATCATTCAACTGAGAAAGGACAGTCTTTTTAACAACAGTGCTGGGGTAACTGGACATCCACATGCAAAATAGTGAAATTGGTACCTTACATAATACCAAATACAAAAATTATCACAAAATGGATAAAAGACCTAAATATAAGACCTAAAAAAAATAAAACTCTTAGAAGAAAACATAGGACTAAAGCTCCAATACTCCAATCATTTGCAATGATTTCCTGGATATGACACCAAAGGCACAGGAAACAAAAGAAACAGACAAATTGGACTTCGTGAAAATTTTAAAATTTTGTGCACCAAAAGACCCTACCCAGAGAATTAAAATCAAACCACAGAATGGGAGAAAATATCTGCAAATTATATATCTGATAAAGGATTAACATCCAGAATGTATAGAAAACCCCTAAAACTCAAAAACAATCAAAAACTAACAGCCCAATTCAAAAATGGGCAAAGAACTTGAATAGATATTTCCCCAAAGAAGACATAAAAGTGGCGGCAAGTACATGGAAAGATTCTAATCACTAGGGGGATGCAAATCAAAACTGTAATGAGATACATGTCATACCCATTAAGATGAGTACTGTCAACAACAACAAAAACAAGAGAATGTAGAGGAAAGGAGCCTTTGTACACTGTTGGTGGGAGTGCAAACTGGCACAGCCACTGTGGAAAACAGGATGGCAGTTCCTCAAAAAGTTAATAATAGAATTACCCTATGATCCAGCAATCCCACTTCAAACCAGAACGATTCGAAAGTAGAGTCTCAGAGAGGTATCTGTACATCCATGGTCATAGCAGCCTTATTCACAATAGCTAAAGCACATTATCAATCCAAGTGTCCATCAACAAATGAATGATGGATAATCAAAATATGGTATATACATAACAATGGAATATTATTCAGCCTTTAAAAGAAAGGAAATTATGTAATATTTGTAGCAATATATGGATTATGCTAAGGACAATATTCTAAAGTGAAATAGGTACAAAAAGACAAATATAGTTGTGTGCAAGATGTCTTTGCAATCCCCCCCCCCAAAATGGACTGGTCTTGGAAGTAACTGTACATGTGGTGTTTGGGGTGAGGTAAGGGTTCTTAGATTCTCCCTCCCTTCCAAAGTTTCAGAATAACCCATGGTAGGGGCCTAGGCTGAGAGCTTGGACTCTGTGATCTCACAAGTTCCTCCAGGCCCAAGACAATGATGCTATCAGCATCAAAGAGCAAACTTGGTATAAGGAAGGAAAGGGGTGGGTAAGGAAAAAAACCAGTTAAATACACTCATACCAGCTAAATCCAGTCTTTGCCTCTGAGGACTTCTTGTCTCTCCTGTCCTCTGGCATCATTGATTTGTGGCTGAATGGAGACTGTCCAGTCACCAATGATGTAACATTACCTGAGAGATCCAAAGGTTCATGCTCAATCCAGGCTTCCTCAGAAGGAAGGAACATTTTATCATAGAGCAGAGTCTAGTATTTTTATGGGACTATGTGCTCTGGTCTACTGTTAAATATTTCTAGAGTGGAGTGTTTTATGATCATTCCTCCTCGTTCCACCTCACCCTCCATCTCTAAGTATTTTTCCATCTATGTTAACATAGAGCAAAGCACCCCACAAACACAGATTTAAGATTTTGGTGTCACGGAGCTAAACCCATGGTACTACCAAGCTAACTACCCACACCCACAGACACACACACACACACACGCACACATGTGCACAGTGGGTGAGTAAATTTTTTAGATGGAGGTGGGGGAATTGGGTCCAATTAAAAACTATTAGACTAGAAATTCAGAAGAGCACATCAGGAGGAACTTGTAAAAGAAATCTTCATGGATGATATCAATACCATAGAAAGGTAAGAACAAACAGTTGTTAATAACTTCAAGAGAAGCTTTAAATCCACACTAGAAAGTAACTTGACGCTGGGAGACTCTGTACCTGTGAATGCCATATAGTATGGTTCTATGTGGGATGGGGCATGCTTCCCACAACATCACTGGCACCTGGAAGTGGTCAGAAATGCAGATTCTCAGGCCCTGCCCCAGACCTATTGACTCAGGAGCTCTGGGAGGACGGCCCAGCCCTCTGAGTTTTAACAAACCCTCCAGGGGGTTCTACTGTACACTCACATTTAGGAATCGCTGACCTAGAGGGCCCAAGATGAAGATGAAGGCATAAGGAGCAGAGTTGATGCAGCAGAATGAGGACTCAAATATGGCAATGATGAACCCGCACACCAAACTAAAGCTGCAATCAAAATACCAAATGTGGACAGAGTGCAAACACTACTTTTAGACCCTGGAAATGGAAGGAGGAACTCTAAATGGTGTGAATTGGGGCAAGGATAGAGGGAAAGGCAGCACTCTGAAAACCACAAGTAGGGAGATAATTCAAGGACATTTTCCTGACTAAACTATAATCTTGGCCTGAGTTGTCAAGGGCTCTTAGGGTTTCCTTCAAGAGCAATCCTCAGCACCTGGGTGGCTCCATCCTGCTTGTGTGCTCTCTCTGTGTCAAATAAAGTCTTAAAAAAAAAAGCAATCCTCAAAGAAAGGGACCCAAGTGACATTCACCAAGTGGTTTTTGTTTGGTTACTTACTTTATTTTTTAACTTATTCTGATGCAACCTCAAACTTAGAGTAAAACTGCAAAAACAGAAAAGACCTCCGAATAGCCTTTACCCAGATTCACCAACTATTTACATTTTGCCCCAGTGCTTTATCATCCCCCATCTCTAACCAAATATATTTATTACACATGTGCTTTTTCCTCTAAAGCATTTGAAAGTAAGTTGGAGCCATTATGCCCCTTTATGCCTAAATACTCAGTATATATTTCCTAAGAATATGTTCTCTAACATACCTTCCTAAAACACAACACTCTCACATAACCACAGAACAATTATAAAAAATCAGGAAATTTAACCTTGACACAATATTATCATCTAATACTCAGGCTGTATTCAAATTCTGTCCGTTATCCCAATAATGGCCTTGTTCACCATTTTCTCCCTAATTCTGGATCTAATCCAGGGCCATATTTGGCATTTCATTGCCATGTCTCTTTAGCCTCTTTCAGTCTGGAATATTTCCTCTGCCTTTCCTTTTCTTTCTTTCTTCTTTCTTTCTTTCTTTCTTTCTTTCTTTCTTTCTTTCTTTCTTTCTTTCTTTCTCTTTCTTTTTCTTTCTTTCTTTCTTTCTCTTTCTTTTTCTTTCTTTCTTTCTTTTCTTTCTTTCTTTCTTTCTTTCTTTCTTTCTTTCTTTCTTTCTTTCTTTCTTTCTTTCTCTTTCTTTCTTTTTCTTTCTTTCTTTCTGTCTCTTTCTCTCTCTCTCTCTCTCTCTTTCTTTCTGAGAGAGAAGCTGTGTGCCCATGAGTGGGGGAAGGGAGGGGCAGAGGGAGAGGTAGCGAGAAAATCCCAAGCAGGCTCCACACCCAGTGTGCAGCCCGACATGGGGCTTAATCCTGCAACCCATGCCGAAATCAAGAGTCAGACACTTGGTGATTCTGGCAGTCCTTCTTGGACATCCAAGCTGGACAGTGTGGCAATCCAGGGACTGCTCTCTAGAGGAAAAGATGGTCAAGACCTGGCAGCGGAGGTCTGGGCCCTAGTCCCCAAAGCTAGGGTTTCTAGACAGAGACAGGCCAACCCACAGGGAGCAGGTGGGAAGGAAGGAGAAAGCTGCCATTTGGTGGCCCATGGCCAGTCAAAGCTGACCCCAGATCCTGCCCAACCCAAAGAGGCTCAGATTGCTGGAAAGCACAGATACTATTTGGGTAAATCAAACAAGAGTGGCTTATTTGAGGGATACAGAAGGAAACCGGCCCCACTTAGAACACCCAGCTTAAGATCATTAAGACATGACATTTTCTAGGATGGATGGGGATTCATGTTCCAGAAGCCAGAATCCAGAATCTGTCCCCCTCAGACCTAGCACCAAGGTCTAATCTGGGTAGGTGACTGAGCTCACCTCATCCACTTGGGATTTGGACTGTTTACCGTACTTGCAGGTAGCTCAATCATCAGACTTTCAGAACAGAACTGTCTGCTCCTGGTACATTACAAAACTCAGACATGAGAGAGAACTCCACTAGGTGTCATTCCCAAAAGCCATTAGACCAGCTTATCCTGCAGATCTACTGAGCACCTATCTGCAGAAATGCCACAAAAATGAAATGAATGTACATGATGCGGCAGGTCCCAGGACATTGCTTTTAGCCAGGAAGTTTCATACTGAGGAAGATCATGGGCCCTAAGTCTAGCTCAAATCTTTCAGATTCTAATTAAAAGAAGAGGGACATTTTTAACACAGTTGTACAGGTCAGAGAAAACTTGAATCGTTCTAGCTCTGGCTCTTACCTTCTTTTGGTGACATTCGTCTGATAAAAGGTATCACTTTGGCATGCACTTTGTCACACTCAGTCTGCTGGGAGTGACTGGGGCGGGCGAGGAGGTGGGGGGCGGGCGAGGAGGTGGGGGAGCGGGCTGTCTCCCAAAAGGGTGTCCAGAATCCTCCCAGATGACCTTGTTGCAAAACTTCTTGCCTTCAGTTTTTCCCCAAGTTGCCTTCACTTGCTCAGAGAAAGGCAAAAATTCCTAATTCCAGAATCTCCTGCATTTCTCACATTCCTGTAGCAGGCAACATATTACAGCCAAAGCACCGAACACTCGCCACTCAGCAGGATTTATCCCTCTCCTGCCCTAGGCTCAACCAAGATTTCTGAGTTCCTGTGGCAGGGTACTTTAAAATTCTCCCATCCCCTACCTTTCTATTATGCAGTATGTCATATATTTAAAACAGTGTAACATATAGGCACAACTAATATTCTGCCAGTCCTCATCACTGTGGCCTTTCATCTGTGGCCAGTGGTCACCCCTCCCCCAGTCCCAAGTATTTCCAGCAGCTATTCTGACTGGTCAGCATCTGGCTGGCACTGCTTGTTAAATATGAGGGAGAGCACAAGCAGGGGGGTGGGGGGGAGACAGAGAGGGAGAAGCAGACTCCCCGCTGAGCAGGGAGCCTGAGGCGGGTCTTGATCCCAGGACCCCGGGATCCTGACCTGAGCCAAAGGCAGATGCTTAACCAACTGAGCCACCCAGGCACCCCTCAAAAGCATTTTTAACAGGTAAAACATCTGCACCACTAAAGATTCAGAAAGTATGAAAAGACAAAAAAAAAAAATTATGAAAGGGCATTCAGTAAAAAGTCTCTCCCAGTGCATCTCTCAGCTGCCTCATCTCCAGCGTTAATAGTCTCTTGCATCCTTTCAGAGATTTAATGTACAGACAAAATATTGTGGATAGGTACCATTTCTTCTTTTTTTATGGATGGTAGCATATAAAACATATGGTTCTATTCCTTTTCTTCCTAACCTAACAGTGTATCTTGGAGATCTTTCCAGTTCGGTGCACAAAGAGCTTTCTTCATCTACTGTAAGGAGCTGGGTGGTACTTCTTCGTAGGGTATCTGTATTGTAATTTACTAAATTAGTCTCCTGCTGACCACATACAAGGTAATTTATAGGTACTGGCTATTATAACCAATAACTTTGTACATACTCACTCCATAAATATACCAGTGTTATCTGTAAGGTAAATTCTTAGAAGTGAAATTGCTGGGCTAAAGGGCATGTGCATAATAAGCATCATCCTCGGAACACTCTTTCTTGAACAGCTATTGTACAAGGCTCAGAGAACCCAGTGTTGGGCAAGACAGATGTGCCCCCCGCTGCCACCGCTCAAAGTGCAAATGATGAGATACAGCCCTTACATCATCTCAATGTCTTCGGTACAACCAGGAGAGTGGCTGGCCACACAGGGAGATATGGGACCTGGCTGACAGGCGGGGAGGGGAGGGAAGGCTTTCCTGAGAAAGTCATGTTCACGTTAGGAAGGATGGCAGGAGATGGGCCGGGGAGAGCAGTGGGCATGGTGAGTGGCCGGGCGGGGGGGGGACCAAAGGCCAGAGTGGCCGGGGGAAGAGTAGCTGGGGGGTTTGGGGGCAGTCTAGCAGAGCATTGAAGACTTCTTGAGGATTTTAGTTTTTATTCTAAGAGCAGTGGGCAACCAGGAAGGAGTGAAGTCATCCAATGCGCATTTCTGAAGATGACTGGCTGCATTACAGAAATGGATTAAAGGCTTTCAGGGAGAACAGGCAGGGAGACCAATTCAAAGGTTATTGCTGCTTTCAGGCCGGAGAGTGCAGAGGCCAGGCTGGGTGAGGCTAAGGAGACAGAGACGGTGAGAGAGTAATGGGGGGTGAAGGGAAGGGAGAGGGGTTTCCACGGATGACTCCCCAGTCCCTAGCCATGCTGGTTGGTGAGCACTTAAGACAAGGCTCCTGGAAGGCTTCTAAATGATGAGACCCTGAACATTTTCCACATGCTTAGAATCTGGGGTGTATCCTATGGGGCCCCTCGGAAAGCCAGACCCCAGCTACAGAGGCACCCCGGAGAACACCTCTGGACAAGCTGGAATGTGTTCATCTCTCCTGTCCCGTTTTACCTGCACCCCTGCAGGCATCACGTGCCCTCCTCCCACGTCGGTCGAACATGCGGACATCCAGGTCAAGAGTTACAAGGTGAGCTCCAGGGAGCGGTACACCTGTAACTCTGGCTTCAAGCGTAAAGCCGGGACATCCAGCCTGACCGAATGCGTGTTCAACAAGACCATGAACGTGGCCCACTGGACAATTCCCAATCTCAAGTGCATCAGTAAGTAGCTGTCCCTGCAAGTCTCTCCATCCCCCTTCCCAAAGCTGTACAGAGTGGAACGGTAGTGTGGGGAGCTGAATGAGCCCATCTCTGGGGGACAAGACATTTGTGTTGAGGTCTAAGGCTAAATAAACCAATGGGCCTCTAAACAACGCCCCTGGGAGTTGAAAATACATAGGCTTCAGGGTCACAGTTTTGGGTTCCTTGAGCAAGGGTCTTACCATCTTGGAAGTCTTTGTTCCTCATCTAGAAAATGAACCCGATGTCAATGGTGTGGGCTATAGCAGTGTGCCGTGAAACCTGGTCAATATTGGCTGCAGCCATCCCTCACTCTGTTGCATTTTGCTTTATTGTACTTTACAGATAATTATGTTTTTTTTTACAAATTGAAGACTTGTGGCAATCCCGCTTCAAGCGTGTCTACTGTCGCCATTTTTCCAATAGTACTTGCTCACTTTGTGTCTCTGTGTCACATTTTAGTAATTCTCGCAGCATTTCAAACTTTCTCCTATTGGTTATGGGAGCTGGGACCAGTGATCTTTGATATTACTACTGGAATTCTCTTGGGGCACCACAAACTGCACCCATGTAAGACGGTTGACTTAATCAATGGATGTTGTATATGTCTTCTGACCGCTCCACGGACTGGCCATTCCCCTGTCTCTCTCCCTCTCCTTGGTCCTCCCTACTCCCTGAAACAGAACAACATTGAAATTAGGCTACTTAACAGCCCTACAATAGCTTCTAAAGGTTCATATGAAAGGAAGAATCACATCTTTCTCTTCAAGTCAAAACTAGGAATGATTAGGTTAGTGAAAAAAGCATGTCAAGTCAAGACAGGCCAAAAAATAGGCCTCTTGTGCCAAGTTATGAATACAAAGGAAAAGTCCTTGAAGGAAACTAAAGGTGCTACTCCAGAGAACACACAAGAGGTAAGTAAACAAAACAGACTTATTGGTGATATGGAGAAAGTTTTAGGGGTCCGAATCGAAGGTCAAACCAGCCACAACACTCCCTTAAGCCAAAGCCTCATCCAGAGCAAGGCTCTCTCTTCAATTCCATGAAGGCTGGGAGAGGTGAAAAAGCTGCAGAAGAAATGCTTGAGGCGAGCACAGGTTGGTTCATGCGCTTCAAGGAAAGAAGCCGTCTCCATAACATGAGTGCAAAGTGAAGCAGCCAGTTATCCAGAAGATCTGGCTAAGATAATTAATGAAAGCTGCTACACTAAACAACAGATCCTCAATGTAGACAAAACAGCCTTAGTGTGGAAGAGCCCATCTAGGACTTTCCCAGCTGGAGAGGAGAAGTCAATGTCTGGCTTCAGAGCTTCAAAGGACAGGCTGACTCTCTTTTTAGGGGCTAATGCAGCTGATGACTTTAAATTGAAGCCAGTGCTCACTGACCATTCTGAAAATCCCAGGAACCTTAAGAATGATGCTAAATCTATTCTGCCTGTGCTCTATAAAGGGAACAACAAAACCTGGAGGACAGCACATCTGCTTACAACATGGTTTACCGAATATTTTAAGCCCACTGTTGAGACCTACTGCTCAAGAAGTTTCCTTTCAAAATATGACTACTCATTGACAATGCACCTGGTCATCCAAGAACTCTGATTGAGATGAAAATGAAATTAATATTGTTTTCATGCCCGCTAAAAAAAAATCCATTCTGCAGTTCCCAGATCAAGGAGTCATTTCCACTTTCAAGTCTTAGTATTTAAGGAATACATCCCATAAGGTTATGGTTGCCAGAGATAGTGATTCTTTTGATGGATCTGAGCAAAGTAAATTAAAAACCTTCTGGAAAGGAGTCACCATTCTAGATGCTTTTAAGAACATTCATGATTCACAGGAAGAGGTCAAAATATAAACATTCACAGGAGTTTTGGAGAAGTTGATTCCAGCCCTCACGGATGACTTTGAGGGGCTCAAGACTTCAGTGGAGGAAGTCACTGCAGATGAGGTGGAAACAGCCAGAGAACCAGAATTAGAAGTGGAGCCTGAAGATGGGACTGAATTGCTGCAATCTCATGATCAAACTTGAACAAATGAGGAGTTGCTTCTTATGGATGAGCAAAGGAAGTGGTTTCTGGAGATGGAATCTACTCCTGGTTAAGATGACAACAAAGGATTTAGGATATTACATAAACTCAGTTGATACAGCAGTGGCGGGGTTTGAGAGAACTGACTCCAATTTTGAAAGAAGCTCTACTGTGGGTAAAATGCTATCAAACAGCACCACCTGCTACAGAGAAATTGTTCATGAAAGGAAGAGTCAGTCACTGTGGCAAACTTCATCAGTGTCTTATTTTAAAGAACTGCCACACCCACCCACCCCTTCAGCAACCACCACCCTCATCAGTCAGCAGCCATCAACATCGAGGCAAGACCCCCCCACCAGCAAAGATTATGACTCACTGAAAGCTCAAATGATGGTTAGCATTTTTCAGCAGTATTTTTAAATTAAGGTATATATATTGATTTTTTTTTTTAGACACTACGCTATTGCCCACTTCATAGACTATAGTATAGGGCAAACATAACTTTTCTATGCACTGAGAAACAAAAGATTCATTTGACTTGCTTTATTGCCACATTTACTTTATTGTGATGGTCTGGAACAGAACCCACAATATCTCTGACATATGCCTTTAGGATTATGGTAGCAAGAATTTGGCATGCTTGCTTCCCAGAGAGCTTCCCCAATTTTTCCCTAGAAGGCAACCTGTAGGGAAATTATTAGGGTTCTTTGTTGTTACCCCCCCCAGAAGGATGGGGGCTACCCAAGGAGCAGAGACTCCCTTAGCTTGGTCACCCATGCCTGGTGTCCAGCCAGCACTCCAGAGTCCATGTGAGGGATGGTTGTCAGAATCTATTTTTTTATGAACCATCCACAACTGGATAACTATGTCAGAAGCCAACAATCTTGGAGTGGAAGTCAATAGTGCTATTTCCAGGAATACTAAGGCCCTTACTCTAGAAAAATAAAGATTAACTCATGGTTTATTGCATATTTGATACATGTCCAACTGCAAGCTAGAGACTTTCTCATATATGTGAAAATTCTCAACTCCTCTCTGGGGAAGTGGACAAAAGGGGTTGTTCTAGAGCAAACTCACTCTGCTGTAGGATTCCTTGAAAAGCCAGACTTTCTCATTGATTTTGTGCACCTGCCCCCTCCCCCTGCGTGACATCATACAGACATCAGAGGCAGGGCAAGGAAGAAGCCTTCTATTTATTGTAAAGGAATCGCTCAGCTGGGGGACATAGTGCCACATGGCCTCAAGTGCAACTGAAGTGCTGAACTAGCTGGGTGACGACAGGTATGAGCAACAACACTATGGCAAAGACACAGAGTGGACATCTTATTCTGTCCAGTCTGGGCACCTGCTGGTACCTGTAATCCAGGGGCAAAAATAAGGGCTTTCCAGCACAGGCAAAGTGACTGTTTCTTCAAAGTGCCAATTCCTTTGGGTGAATGAATCTAAGATGGGGAAAAGTTGTAGGCTCTGAACTGGTTGGTGGGGGGTGGGGGTAGAGGAAGCAAGGGGATGAGACCTGGGATCATAGACTTTTAGAACCTAAAGACTGGAGGATCTTTAGGTTTCATGTAGCCCAAAGAATCCTCACCTTTTACCACTAACAACTCCCTCCATTACTTTTCCTAACCTCCTACGCTTGGAATGCTTTCTTTTTTCCTTACAAAACAACTGAATCTACTGAGTAATCATTTATTTTCCCATGTAAAAGACAGTATTATAAAACTGAGTTGATCTCATTGATATCCGTCTAACTGAAAATAACAAGACATTTGATATGTGTGCAGTCTTTCTGAAAGGCTAGAAAAAGAGTTTGGGTCTGTTTACGTTTGCCTGGGAATTGCAGATTAGGAAACATTGTTGCGTATTTCTTGGGCTTCTAACCTATCCTGGGAAGCCAGATATCTCTATTTTAAATCTATATGTTTATTTTTTTATTTCTGCGTGGTTGTGGAGCAATCCAGGTTCCACCCTCAGGCTCATGAATGCCATGTGGTTATCCTCTCTCTAGGAGACCCCTCCCTGACTCACCTAAGGCCATCCTCCACAGAAGTGCCAGCAGGGGTGACCCCAGAGCCAGAGAGCACCTCCCTTTCTGGAAAAGGTAGGGATGTTGGAAACTTTTTAAGGACTCCCATTCCCTGCGACCACACAGGTCCCTGTGAGCCCTTCAGATTCTTGGACCACCGCTGGAGTTCCACGGCCAACTTAAACAACAGGACACACTTTTTATTAACGTCAACGTTACATTAGCTTCATTTTCTCTTTTAAATCAAAGTGGCTTGATAGCTAGGTTTCGGCTGCACATAATTAATGATGGTTCGAAACCCACTCTTACAATGCCAGATCAGACTTAGCTGTAGACACACTTCCTCATCAAAACTGGGGAGGATCTGCGGTTTTGCCTGCCTTGCATGTTAGCCCGCCAACACGTCACGGGTGCCCGCGGAAAACACGCCGTTCCTGCTCCAGAGACCAAGGACGTTCTTCCTTCCACGGCACAGTGGGCAGCAGGACCCTCAGCATGTTTGCCTCAATTTCCTCGTCTCTATGTCCCACAGGGGCAACAGGGAGGGGCCTCCAAGATGCCTGCACATCCAGCAGGCTGCTTCATAGCAGAGGAAGCCTGAGTTAAGAAACTGGAGTCTTTTATAACCTGCTGACCATGTCTGTCCTTTGCTCCAGGGTGAGGCACTGTCCGCACCTTCCAAGGCTATAGGAACATCTTTGGAAAGATAGTCCCAAGAAAGGGCTGCCAGTGCCTCTGCCGACAAGACGTGCAGAAACATGAGGGACCCATGCAGAACTGTTCCCCCAACGGGGGACCGCCGGGTACAGGAGCACTGCACAAAGCTGCCAACGTTACGCATTTCCAGGGTCTTAGCTAATCTTCTATCCCAATTTCCTCAGCACCGTACTGATGTTAAGAAAATTTGAAAGCACAGATGCTAATGTCTTGGGACAACGTGCCCTACATCCTAGGAAAGCCTTACTTTACACTTAACTCCTGATTTTTTTGTGTCCCGTTATCCTGTGTGGTGCTTCCCCGGCCCCCGTCTCCCCCTTCACGCCCAGGCACAGTCATCCTGCTGTGGTGGGCTGCACTGCTCGGGCTCGCCTCCCCTTGAGCATGGCTTCCTAACCGTGGACACATGTGGGGACCTCCTCCTCCTCTGGCGGTCTGGGGAGCAGCCTGGGAATTAGGGTTCTAGAAGCTCCCCAGGTGATTCTTAGGGAGCCGAGGCTGAGTAGCAATGCTGCGGGGGGGGGGGGGGGGGGATGGCGAGGCCAGAGGGAGGTTTCCTCCTAGTTAGTTAGGTAGTTTGTTGGCTACAAACAGGAGGATATGGTTGAGCGCTGACTACATTTAAGTTTGGAGTAATTCCAAAACCCCTTTGACCCAAGTCATATCTGGTGCACCAACTGATGAGAATAATCAAGGCTGGTCTCTGCCAGCCTTGCCTTCGTGCATGGAACACTTGGTCAGGTGAAAGGCGTGGGAGTGTCATCTCTGACGTGGGGTGACATGGCCATGGGCACTTGGATGGAAATGCTTTGGGGGAGCTCTGTCTGCAGAGCGCCCGGAGTGCTGGCAGCCCGGATCGTGCGAGATGCTGATAGAGGACGAAGGGGCAGGAGGACGTCTCACAGCATAAGCGGCTGGGACAGCAGCCCCACACGGCGTGGCCAGACAGCCAACGGTGCTGGGGTCACAGAGGCACTTGTACCATGCTTCACAGTTTGGGGGCAGCCATTTGCCAGGTCGACAGGGACGGTGAGGGCCTGGACACAAGGTGGGCTGCCCTCCCCTTGATCAGCGCAAAACCAGGACCCTTCCTTCAAATATGCTAAGATTCGGTCAGGCTGAACCTCAGGCTTCCCCCCCATTTCAGAAGTCATGGGCAAACACGTAAAAAAATAAATGAAAATCCGCACCCCAGATGTCTTTGGCAAATACAGCTGCACTCAGTTTTTGAGAGCAGCCTCCCATAGCATCCAAGTCTACCCAAATCCATGGCATCTCGAACTTTGCACCATGATAAACAGCTGCAGAGCCTCTGGCATCCTTGAAAGTCCCGTGGCCATTCCAGATGGATGAACAGGCTACCCACATAAGGGATTTTCCCAAAGAGCCACGGAGGAGTGTGCCGGGGGAGGGCTGGGCTACGGTGGGCTTCACTAGAGCAAGTACCAAGTCCACTCTCTTCTGGAGCTGAGCAGAGACATGAGTCTAAATATTCATGTCCTCCATATGTTGCACTTTCCTACAGAACCAGCTTTCACTTCCAAGTCAGACACCACAGTGGCCACCGAGCCCGATATTGTGCTAGACTCCAGGCCGATGCCATCAAAGCCTCCTGCTACAGGAACCACAGGGCCGATCAGTCAGGAACCCTCCCAAGCCCCACCTCAGACAACAGCAAAGGCCTTGGAACGCACTCCCTCCGCCTCACAGGAGAGGCCAGGTTAGCACTGGCTTTGCATACTTTAGGAGAAGTCAGCAACCCGTGGGCTGCTTCTTGGGTGTGGGTGGAGACCTCGAGTGAGCCAGCTGCACAGCATTATACCATCTGACCCAAAGCCCAGACAACTCAGTGACCCCCTGCTCGCTGCTCTGTGTCACAGCCTCCCTGCTCTGCCCTCTAACCTCTGTGCTCCACCCTGCTTCAGCCCAGCTGGAAAAGAAAGTCCATCTCCTGGATGGGACAAGGCTCACCGTACAGACCTGCATGGCAGAGGCTTTGCCAATCTGAATAATATCTGCCTCCTCCCAATATGGAGGACAGTGGAAGCCTTCTGCAATCTGGAGTCACAGTCTGTGGGATGGAAAAGCTCTTGGTAATCTGCATCTTCCGTAAAGGCATAGCTGATTCTTTGTGGCGTGTTTTTCTCTACCACAATACCATTGATTCTGCTCCCCCCTGCCCCATGCTGTACCTTTCATCCCCGTGACTTATTCATTCCATCACTGGGAGCCTGGACCTCCCACTCCCCCTTCACCCGTTTTCCCCATTCCCCCCCCCGCCACACACACACACATTCCTCCCCTCTGGCTGTCATCAGTTTGTTCTCTGTGTTTAAGGGTCTGTTTCGGCTTTTGTCTGTTTGTTCACTGGTTTCGTTTTTTAGATTCCACATCTAAGTGAAATCATATGGTATTTGTCTTTCTCTGTTTGACTTATTTCACTTAGCATAATACACTCTACGTCCAACCATTGTTATTGAATGGCAAGATTTCATTCTTTTTTATGGCTGAGTAATACTCATATTACATATATACCACATCACTATCCATTCATCTACTGATGGACACTTGAGCTGCTTCCATATCTTGCCTACTGTAAATAATGCTGCAATGAACATAGGAGTGCATATATCTTTTCAAATTAGTGTTTTTGTTTTCTTTGGGTAAATACCTGGCAGAATTACTGAATCATATAGCTATTTCTATTTTTAATTTTTTTGAGGAACCTCCATACTGTCTTCCAGAGTGGCTGCACCAGCTTGCATGCCCACCAACAGTGCACGAGGTTCCCTTCTCTCCACATCCTCCATAACAATTGATGTTTCTTGTCTTTTTGATTCTACCCATTCTCACAGGGGCAAGATAATCTGTCATTGTGGCCTCACATTTGCCTTTCCCAGTGATGTTGAGCATCCTTTCGTATGCCTGTTGGCCATCTGTGTGTCTTCTTTGAAAAAGCGTCTATCTGGTCCTCTGCCCATTTTTAATTAGATTATTTGCTTGTGTGTGTGTGTGTTGAGTTGTATAAGTTCTTACACACTTTGGATATTAATCCTTATCAGATGTCACTTGCAAATATCTTCTCCCATTTAGGAGGTTGTCTTTTTGTTTTGTTGATGTTTTCCTTCGCTGTGCAAACAGGGCATATTTGATTCTTAAGCATGGCCCAGCATCTAAATAAATTACCCTTGTCCTCTGCTAAAGGGAATTTGGTTTTGCCAGCCATCAATCTCTCAAGGCTTTAGGATGACAACCAAACTGTCCCAAATTCCTCCTGCTTAATGAGAAACTAGTGCCTTAACTGAGAAACAGCAATAACTGAGCTGCAATCTCTTCTCTGCAGGTACATATTCATACAATTCTGGAACTGTGACTGGTAAGTTGTTTTTTTTTTTTTTTTCTTGTCCTCGCAGTGTTTATGCCCAGAGGACCTCAGTCGCAGGGGGTGGGACAGTCCTGGTTTATGTGCTGCCCAAGCCTGGCCACCAGCAGCATCCCCTTCTCCGCTCAAGAGTGTCTCGGTTTAGATAGTAAGTTATAGGATCACCCTACTTACGGGATTCTAACATGACTGCTTATCTCACTATTGGTAGCTCCTCCCTGTCAGGCTACTGATGTGGGAACCAGAGAGCTGACGCATCACAAAAGAGCCTCCTTCCCCTAAGGGGGGCTAGACTTGCATGCAGGACTTATGAGAACACCACACGTGGGTGCTACTGTCATTGCAATGCTGTGATTCTGCCATAAACTGCATTCATCTTTCACAGGGTTTCAGCATGATGCCCTTCTCAGCAAGGCTGCTCAAATGTCTCAATATAAGAGGCTTCTTTTTACGGAAGAAGTACACAACTTTAAGGCTAGGAGAGAAAGTGAATGACCCAGGGAGTGTGAGGGGAATGGAAAAGCGTTCACAAGAATTAAAGAAAGAGAGGAAGGGAGGGGAGGAGACAGGAAGAAGAGAGAAGGGAGAGAGAATTGCAATCGTAAGAAAGAATCTAAGACTTTTGTCTGACAAGTTTTCAAGAAGCCAAAAAAAAAAAAAAAAACCCACCGTAACTTCGTACAGACAAAAATTATTTCTATTTTTCATTTACAAGTTTTTCTACTGGAGAATGACTCGTTTTTGTGGCTATATTTTATCTGCATCAGGTATCATCTAGGGGCGCCCAGGTGGCTTAGTTGGTTAAGTATCCAACTCTTTCAGCTCAGGGTGTGATCTCAGGGCATGAGACTGAGCCCCACGTCACCCCGCATCACCCCACATTGGCTCCATGCTCAGCGGGGCGTCTGCTTCTCTCGCTCTCCCTCTGATCCTCGCCCTACTCCCACTCACTCTCTCTCAAATAAATAATAAATAAATAAAATCTTTTTTTTTTAAATGTCATCCAGAAAAAAAAAAAAAAGTGAGGGGTGCCTGGGTAGCTCAGTCAGTTAGGCATCCAACTCTTTCAGCTCAGGTCATGATTGTGGGATGGAGCCCCTCTCTCCCTCTCCCTCTGCACCGCATCCTCCCCCACACAGGTGCATGTGCACGCACTGTCTCTTAAAAAAAAAAAAGGCCAACCAAGTGGGTTTGGTCATTTCAGCAGCTATTTGATAAAAAGGTTTTTAAAAAAAAAAAAAAGGGGTTAAAAAAAAAAAAAAAAAAAAAAAAAAAAAAAAGCCCATCTGGAAAGTATTTTCATGGAGAAACTGTGGGATTAATGACAAGGACACCGAAACAAAAATATGTTTACCACTTAAGAGGCAAGCAGTAAATAAAGTAGCTAACCTAATTTTTCTCCTTATGTCACATATTATATTAACCTTTCTACAAAGTTTTACATTTTTTATTCGTTTTTTTTTAACTGGTAATATTTGCACAGTGTTTAAAGATTACAAATTACAAAAACATATAGAGCAAAAAGCCCCATCTCAGGCTGAAAATCCCCCTGCAGGAAGAAAGCAACTCCTGCTACCAGATTTCTGTGTATCCTTTCAGAGAGTCAACCCGTAAATAGCTCACAGAGGATATATGATGCTAAATAGATACTGTATTTTCACTGTTTTGCACCTTGTTCATTTCCACCTAATGGTATCTCTTGGAAATCCTTCCATATCAATACATTAAAACCACTTCATTCTTGAAAACAGCTACAAAAAATCCTACCATATGGATTTGCCAGAATTTATGTAGCCAACCCCTATTTGGACATGTGACTGTTTACATTCTTGGACTATGTTACAAACAGTGATTAATTGGAAAACCTATCATTTTGCTGTGGGCAAGTATATCTGTAGGAAAAAAATCCTATATATAAAATTTGAGGGTCCGTGTTTTCTAAGTAGATTTTCAAACAACTACTTTATTATGGGATATCATCTTATATTTTTCCAGCTCCTGACTTTCACTAGATTAAAATATCAGAAAGTCTCTCCCAAATTCTGCAGTATAATGTAATACACATTAACTCAACACCTGCAATAGGCAAAAATAGCTCCGTGCAAGAAACTGTGGAAACAGATTAAAAAAAAAAAAAAAACTTTAAATCTTTCCTGTTATGTGAGTAAGATTTCCTTCTTCTGGGGGTCTTTAAGATAAACATGTTAGCACCTAACTTACAAGACAGATCAAGTAATTGTTAGCCAAGAAATAAAAAATAAAGACGAGTTCTATTTCATTAGGTGTTATTTAAGTTTTATTGTCTAAGAAGGTGTAAACTGAAATTGAAATCATGCTAGTTTTCTAAAAACATTTAGTGATGGTGCCTGCCAAGTATGTCATATACAGTCCCAGCTACCTGAGACCCAAGAGTTTGCCCCTGTTAGGTACAAACGGCAGAGACACCAGCTGGCTCCTTGGGCATCCATAGGTGTTAGCATTTCTGCATGAATAAGCAATCGGTTGACCATGTTTGTAAGCAAATATAGATGCTTTACCACAAGAATCACTCAGCAAATGTTAATTAACTGACTATTTTCATCAGCCCATTGATAAGTACCAATATCATAATTTTTTAAGTTACATAAATGATTATCACAACTTATAAAAGTTGCTTTTTTTAGTTCAACAGAAAATGGTAAATAGTAGATGCTCAATAAATAGTGAGTGAGCAAATGAGTATGTTAATTTGAAGACTTTAACATTTTAATAAATGTTTAGGAAGTGCGATTCTTCATTTCATTATCTTAAGTATCTACAGGCTCACTTGGCAGGCTTTTTTTTCTTTAAGATTTTATTTATTTATTTTAGAGAGGGAGAGCACAAGCAGGGGGAGGGACAGATGGCAGAGAATCCCAAGCAGACCCTGTGCTGAGTGCAGGGCCCCACGCAGGGCTCCATCTCATGACCCTGAGATCACAACCTGAACCGAAACCAAGAGTCACATGCTTAACCAACTGAGCCACCCAGGCGCCCCTTGGTAGCCCTTTTAATCAATGATTTCATTCAGCTATTCCAATATCCCCTATCTGATCTTTGACTAGGCTATTCCTGAGGACTCCTGATTGTAAAGTAAAAAGCCAGAATGTCACCTATGACAGTGTTTACATTGCCATGTTCATTTAAGACACAAGGAGGGAAGAGTTAATTCTTCAGACTGTGTTATACTTCTCATCTTTCATATCTGAAATCAATTTGCTGCAGTTGATATGCTCAGCCTTTAACAGGAGCTAGCTATTATATCATTCCTCTGTTTATTCAATATAGATTGGGTTCTAACTCTGTGCCGGGTTGGTCCTAAGTTGCAATGAAATGCAGATTTCTCATTGAGAAGCAAATGGCACGTCAAATATACTTTAACTTATGGACTGTAGGAATGGTTTAGTTCAATCAGTTAGGTATTTATTGAGTACCTACTCTGAACCCAACACTTACTGTGTGCTTAGTGCAGTAAGAGACAGAAGAGAAACACTGCCCGGGAATAATGATGTTCTTACTTCAAAACTGCCTTCATCAGATGCAGGCACACCAGCACTCAGAAACAGCACTTCCTGGCTGATCTAGTTGGTAGGTACTGCTAAGGAATGGTGTCCCCCTGCCCATGTTCTCAGAGGACCTCTTCATCATCAACATTGAACAGTGACCACTGGTTGCCTCGGCCACCTTCTTCGCTTTAGACCCAACACGCACTGCGGGCTGAAGTCAAGGCAGGGAGCTACTGGCCTTTCTCGGCCTCCTGAGCAATAATCCACCCCGCCCCCCACCGGCCCTGACTCAAATCCTCCTCTGTTCTCCTCTGGTTCACCAAAACTCTCTCTCTTCCTTTTTCTCCAACCCATGCATCCCTCAGGAAACACAAAACGGTGGGGGAACTTGCCAGTTGATTTGTTTACCTAGCATCTTTATGATTTTGGTTTCAATTTTTTTTACCCAGTTTGCCTGGATATAATGGAGGAAGAGGCCAAGGGTATGAGTTTGTCCCTGGATTCAAAGTGCTCTGTCACATCACTGGCTCAGGGCCCTCCTTTCTCCCTGGAATTGGGAGTCTGCAGGTGTGATTCTCATTCAGAAGAAACAGGAAGAGGCATTATGAAAGCAAAACTACAGCTGAAATCATCTGGCCTTTTCCAATAAATCCCTCTGTGGACAATAAATGCATGCTGAGCTGATGAGTCAATGGAAGAAATAGTTTACCCTAGGGCACAACATCTCTTAGGAAGCATTTCTGGTTCTTAGTCATAATGATGATTAATGTTAAGTCTGAAAACTCAAAACATTTTTCACTAATTTGCCATGCTTCCTTGTTACTTCCTTTGGGACTTTTCTATTCTTGTTTGTATTTACTTAGGCACAGGTAGTTTGGTTTTGACAACTTCACTGTTTCTTCTGATGACAGTACCATTTCAAAAATATCAGGGAAAAAGCAAACTTTTTAAAAAAGAAAATAAAGATTATCTACAAGCCCACCATTACTTAGTACTTTGGTATCTATTCTTCAAGGCTGTCCTGTGCCTATGGACACACACATGGCTTACTGGAGATTATTTTTTGGTTCATTTTTATCTCAGCCAGTTTTTTTTTTTTCACCTAAGTAATCGGAGGCATCTTTCTGTGTTAATATAGATTCATTTCATAATTTTTAAAAGCTGGATGATAGTCCAATGTATGGGTATACCACAGCTTAATTAATTTTCTATTAATAAGAGATTAACATTTTAAAAATTGTTTTAAATAATACTTCAGTGAATACTCCTGCATGTATTTGCCCATTTCCTTGGAATAAACTCCTAGAAGTGGGACTAGAGAATCAACGGCGGTGGTCTTCTCTAAAGCTGTTGTTACATGTTGCCGACTGCCCTTGAGAAAAACCGTACTCCGTACCCGGCGGAGAATCTGAGTGTTTCCCCACATCCTTGTATTTCTCTGTTTTTCGATAGAGTTGTATTTTGGAGGCAAAGATAGGAGAAGTATCCTGTACAGGAGGTCGTGTGCTGGTTGTTTAGGCACAGGTCCAAACAGCCGAACAGTCTAGGAGATGTGACTCGTGGTCCACAGTCAGACCGCTGGCCCCCCCAGATGTTCATGGTTGTCATCCTTCATGGAGGGCAGGTAGTCTTTTGCAGGGAGATTTCACAATATGGAGGCAAACTGGCCAACTCCGCCTGGAGCTTATTATTTATTGATGCAAGTGTTCTTAAAATACTTAGGTTCACCGAGCCCTTGGGCTAAGCCCTCTGGCTTCCACATGGAGACGCCACTCTTCCTGTCCTGCCCAATAAAGCTCAAATGCCCGACACCTGCTGGCCTCCTACCTGCAAGTGCCCCCACCACTCCGGGCTGTTCCTTTCAACTCACCCCAAACAGGATCTTTCCCTTCTCCCGAGCCACGGCCTTCCTCTCCTCTAATCCGCAACACCTTTTACGACACCTCCTTTCTCTCCTTACCACCCTTCCTCTGCCATAAAAAGCTGCCAATAAAAACACAGTAATGATGGGGGCGCCTGGGTGGCTACGTCAGTTAAGCATCCAACTCGATCTCAGCTCAGGTTTTGATCTCAGGGTCGTGAGTTCAAGCCCCACACTGGGCTCCATGCCCAGCGTGGAGCCTACTCAAAAAAAAAAAAAAAAAAATGAAGTTGGAAGAAACATGGCACTGCATGCTGTTGTTTCTAAACGGGGATTCTGTGAAGTTGAAGAAAAGGGGGAGGTGGTCCCAAGGACAACTATTTTCTGACTTTGGATTAAGCAGCAGACCAGCCTTGCCAGCTTGTGAACTCTGAGGCCTTTACTTTCCCCTCTCGTCCCATCACCATGTCACCCCAACCAGGAAGGATGGATTAGAAGCTGGGGATGTGGGATGACGTGAAAGCAGATGGTTTGAACTGGTGGTATTGGTGGGAAAAGAATACACTTTCTGCCCAGAAGTAGAGCAGATTGGACTGTGTGGACTTCCAGAAATGTCAGTAACAGTCAGCTGGGGCTGGGAAGGCATCTGGATCTCTCTGCAGGATTGTCAACTGTAAAGAGTTTTCAGGGTCTTAGACATGAACCTGCTGCCAGGACTCTCCGCAGGACAGCTCTGTTCTGTTCTCTTGCAGCGGCCATCGCCACACCTGTCACTGTGCTCGGTGTAGTATGCGTGGTGCTTCTTCTGGTCTGTTACCGAAAATCCAGGTGAGAAGCGCGAGGGAATCACAGAGGACGGGATTCTTCCTTTCCTCCCAGAAAAGAGCTGCATCATTATGATTCCGCTGCCCCCTCAAAGCAAGACCCCCTTTCCTGGCTACTGAGGCGGGCTCTCACGCCCGCTCACTCCTGTACTGGCCAATGGGGAGCTGGCCCTGGGAGGCCCCCCACAGGCCACCAGTAGGAGACACGGAAGCCAGAACCTAACTGGTGACGAGGGGCCGCTCTACCACAAGGAAAGAAAAGAATGAACGTTTTCTTTCCTTTTTAAAAGAAGGAAAGAACCTACCCAATAACCATTGTGATGGGCATGCAATTGCTGTGATACAGTCATGAATATATTTTCTTGAATATTCTCATTCAAATACAGGGATACTTTCTTATTTATGTGCTCATTCATGTAAGCCTGACTTTTGTATTTCTAGTCACTGAAATTCTTATTTCAGCATTGGGTGACGAGAAAACCGTTTCTGCCACTTGCCGAAATTTCAGTTTTTATTATTTTTCTAATCTTGAGGCATTTTTATAATTTTCATTAAAGCCTCAAATGGCATATTTGCCTTAATTTCATATTTGTATCAATTAGAACCTAGTAACCAGCATTCTATGTTGATATGGCTGTTCTGGATCCTTCCTCAGCAACACAGTGAACAGGAGAAATCAGATTTGTTGAAACAAAACTTCTCATTGCTAATCATAAAGAATTCTTTTCTAAATATATCAGTATAAGGATGATACCATCCTTTGAGCCTCACTTCGGCAAAATGAATGTTCTATGAAATGCTACTGTGAAGCCGAAACGAAAAAGTCATCTAAAAATTCACATCCATCTTTGAAAGCTGTTAATACCATCCCAACCAAAAGAAATGCCATAAATCCCATAGATCGTTTAGAAAGAACATGCTAAGGTTGATGTGTGACTCGAAAGTCTGTCAAAACAATCCCCAAAATGCTAAAATGCTGGCAAAATAAAAAATGACTTTTAAAAGGAGTTTCAATGTGTTGTTATAACTAAATTTCCACATGACATGTTGTCTTTGGAGTTACATTCTTAAAAGAGTATAATGACTAACTATATTCATTGACTTAAAAAATGTACACAATTTTTTAAGAAAAAGACATTAAGAATAGGATCTTACAAGAATTTGTAAATTCGGTATATATGGCCAATAGGTATGCCGATAAGATGAAAATATCAATATTCACTGACTATAGTAGAGAAATATTGATAAATGTATCGGTAAGATTTGGTAAACCTGAAAAGCATAGCTACTTGGTCATTTGGCAAATCAATTCTTTGCTGTAAACTTATTTTTTACAGATGGGTTCTTAGGTAGATTTGGTCATTCAACAAACTGGCTTTCGGCAAATTATTTTCAGCACGTTGGCCCAGAGTCCTGATTTTCGTTTAGCTCTCACCGCAAGGAGCTCAAATGCTTATGTACTTGATAACTGAAATGTGGCTGACATACAATAGCCTGTTAGTTTCAGGTGTGCAGCATACCGATTCGGCATGCTTATGCATTACGAAGTGATCCCCACGACAAGGCTAGTTACTACCTGATGCCATACAAAGTTATTACACTATGATCGACTGTATTCCCTGTGCTGTACATTATATCCCCGTGACTTATTTTGTAACTGGAAGTTTGTACCTCTGAATCCCCTTCCCCTATTTCACCTGCCCCCCAGCCCCTCCCCTCTAGCAATCACCAGTTTGTTCTCTGTGTCCACAAGTCTGTTGGTTTTGTTTGTTCATTTTTGTTTTTTAGATCCCACAAATGAGTGAGATCATATGGTGTTTGTCTTTCTCTGTCTGACTCATTTCACTTAGCACTATACCCTCTAGGTCCATGCATGTTGTTGCAAATGGCAAGATCTCATTATTTGTTATGGCTGAGTAATATTCCATTGTGTGTGTATACACACACACACACACACACACACACACATCTTCTTTATTCATTCATCTGTTGATGAACACTTAGGTTGCTTCCATATCTTGGCTGGTGTAAATAATACTGCAGTGAACTCGGGGTGCAGCTATCTCTTCAAATTGGCGTTTTTGTTTTCTTTGGATTCAAAGAGTTTACTTTGCAATGTCCCAAAGAGTTGCCTATCCTCAAGAGGTGGATGACATAATCCATGGAAAAAATTGCTGACCCAGATACTCAGGGCCAAAAAACACAGGCCCTTCAATGACAGGGAAACACGTGGAATTAAGATGTTCTGCCTCCCCCACTCTTGGGTTACTCAGGAACTGGTTAATATATTTGTTTCTTTAAACACATACCAAGTACCAAGAACTGTTTTAAAAGCTTTCTGAATATTACATCATTTTTATCAAGATGATCATGTCTGGCTTTGCCGGGCTCCCAGTTACTCTCTCCTTTTTGTTCCTGCCATCTGAAATACTGCTTTTTTAGCAGAGGATTGGAAAAGAGGGGGTAAGCTGCTCCAACAGCATTGGTCAATCTTTGGTGGATGAGCGGCTTAAAATACCAAAGTAAGATTTAAATACCAGCCGTGAATGGAGGTAAGCTAGGTTTTCCCCATCTGAGTGTTCAACCAGAACTATCTGTTCACTCAAGCTGAGGGCGACCCGCCCCTCTTTTCAAAAGCTGTGACTGATCTGCTTTACAGGCAAACTTCGCAGACACCCAGTGTTGAAATGGAAAGCATGGAAGAGATGCCAATGACTAGAGGAACCAGCGGCAGAGAGGAGGACGCAGAAAACTACCCACACGACCTGGGACACTCAGGGGGAGACTGAGGGCAGCAGAGACTTGAGCGAAGGTGCCAACCCTGCCCTAGCCAAAGAGGACCTGGAAATGACTCAAGGACCTGGGCACCAGGAAACAGCCCATCAGGATGATAAAACAAACATCTTGCCATCATTTTATCGACAGCACCCAGCCAAGACACCTCCTAGGCTCTGCAGTCTCAGGATGGATGCTCGGGACCTGCCCTGCCCTGCCCGGCCTCAGGTGTAGGGCTGCCTTCCCCAGATCCCAGCAGTTGAAGGTTTCCTGGGAGCGGCTGAAGGCCTCGGCTTTCCTTTTATTTCATTGTGACATTTATTCGGGATAGCTTAGCAGCTTGACTATTCCACCCCTCATCCTGACTTGCAGCTTACAGAGAAAAGAAATACACCTGAGACTCTTAAGACAATTCTGAGTCTCCTGCTGGCGTAAGAGACATCTACAAGGATGACAAGTGTTGCAGCTCCAAACGCTTTCCCTCTGCTGAGGTGCTCTGCAGGCACTGAAAGGGAACAAAGAGGTATCATGCCCCATGAATCCACTTGACTTAAGGATTCACAAAGAAGGAAACTGAACTCAGTGACATTTTCCATGTATATGCATTTCTATTTATACTCCCTATTATATCTACATATTTTATATAACTGTTATTTTGAAATTGTGCCTTGTATAAACAAAATGTCTATTTTCAATATAAAAAAAAATACACTGAAAGAATCACTGAGAAGAAATGCGCCACGAATAAAAAAGAGGAGAAAGAGCGGGAATGCAGAGTCCCAAACAGTTGAGCTTGGCTTTTCTTTCTAAAAGGAGGGGAAAAAAAAAAAAAAACCCTCGCCTAAAGCTAGATCTGATCACAGTTTTGGAGACTCTCTAACAAGATTTCCATGTGTGAAGCAGTAAGTGGCAGGTTATGGCCCAGGTGTGCCTGGCATACCCACTGTCTCTTTCCCTGCACTTTCTTTTTTTCTTAAATAACATTTATTTCTAAAATCAGGGGCCTCATCCACCTCCTCATTTTATAGAGGAGAAAACTGAGGTTTATAGAAGTTGACTTGCCCAAGGTCACATGGCTCAATTAATGCCGGCTTGGGCTGGGCAACGTTTAGGGCGGGCAAGGGGGTAGGAGAGGAGCAGCTCCAACTACAACTCAGCCGTTGACGGCCTCTCGCACAGCCAGGGGTAGTCAGGCCGCCATCACAAGCATTTGGAAAGTGGGACACAGACTCAGCGACCATCCACGTCACCAGCAGCTCACCAAGGGCCATTCCTTGCTAACTTCCCCACGTCATCAATTTAGACGGTTTCATCAAAAGCGAAGGAAGGGTAGGACTTTCCAGTGGCTGGTGCTGGGATTTTAGAGCCATGCTGTTTTCACTCCCTGCAAATTCTCTTTCCCAAAGAGAGGAAACTCATCACTAACACATGAGTGGAGCCATTGTATTTGCTGTGCTTACTCACTTGATTATCCTGAATCTGCCTGATTATCTAAATGTTTTGCTTCTCGCTTCAGCTGTTTGCCCCTATGTTTCTAGAGTTTACCATTAACTGGATCCATTTCGTTCTTTATAAGTTTTAAGAGTTTGACCCTTGTGATTTCAAAAACTAATTTGACAGAAGACACAACTCGGCATAAAAAAAAATTGACAGCTGTTCAGTAGAACCAGAATTTTGAAAGGTTTCTACTGGGTGTAAAAGAGTTAAGTCAAAGGGCTACTTCACAGCTTTGTGGTTCCATTTTACCATCATCTTTGGAAAACTAATATGACGACCTCCGGGGGGCCCATTTCAGAGCTGTAGAATCACCTGGCTCTGGTCCATCACAGAATAAGTCTGTGATCTATCAGGCACCAAGTTCAAGGTGGGGAAATCACACGACAAAAATTAGATCTAGCAAAGTAGATCGAGACCCAGAAGCAAGCAGGGTGGAGTGGAGTTGAAGTCCGGAAGGACCCAGGCCGGTGGGGTGGGGGTGGATAAATAAATCAAGTGTTTGTTTTAAAGAAGCAAAGGGGTAAAAGGAATTCTCTTAGTAGGTGGTGCAGTCCTAGGGACATGTCTAAGTAAACCTCTATGATGCCAAGACATATCACGGCCCCAGAATTTACCCACTGAGCAGTGATGAACATCTTGAGATTAAGAACTATTTTCATCTTTGAATTTTCAGGGACCGTTGAAGTGCCCTGAAGGTGATTAAGAGACTCTGGATAAGTAAAATAAATGATTCTTAACCAAAATAGAGCAAATTTTTCTGACATATGGTAGCCTGTTCTCAGGCACGGCTCTAAAGGAGGTGATGTTTGGGGGCACTCAGCTACTAGTCTTTCTACATCCAGTCTCCCCATCCTGCCTTGACAATTCCAAGCACTGCCTCGCGTTCTGTCCCCATTCTACACGAAAATAGTACTTGCTGATGCCCAGAGGGTTTGGTTGGGGAGGACACGTGGGACCTGGAAGTGAGGAGGAGTGCTCAGAGAGCAATGATAAGCTACAGTGGAAGGGCGGGTGTGAGTTCTACCAGCAAGTGAGTAGTACGTAGCGGTGTGAGGCGCACCTATTCTGCTGCATCACGGCCCCTTCCTAGTCCCTCCCGCCTCCCCCTATCAGGAGGCTGCATGCCA
Organism: Callorhinus ursinus; assembly: GCF_003265705.2. Taxonomy (NCBI): domain Eukaryota; kingdom Metazoa; phylum Chordata; class Mammalia; order Carnivora; family Otariidae; genus Callorhinus; species Callorhinus ursinus. The sequence goes on from NW_027397098.1 coordinate 11,007,997, forward strand.
GAGTCCTCCGGAATCACCACTTTCCCCTACCCTACCCAAAAGCCTCTGATTCCTTCAACCTGGGAAGCGTCCTGCCAATTGAGCTGGTAAGACGCTACTTGCTCTAGTTATCTGTTGCTGCAAAACCCACCATGGAAACAGCAGCTTGAAACTGCCATTGTTTATGATCTCTGGGGGCCAACTGGGCTCAGCCAGGTGGCTGTGCTTTATGTGGCGGCAACTAGGCACACTCATTCGGCTGCATTCAGCATGGCTGGGCTGAGCTGGAAGGTCTAAGAAGGCTTCATGGGCTCGTCGGGGGCCTTAGCATGCCTCTGAGCTGGCCTGGGCTTCCTGGCAGCATGGCAGCCTTGGGGAAGTCAGAAGAAACTGCCAGGCCCCTTAAAGGCTAGGGTAGGGACCGCCACACATCACTTCTGTGCATTTTATTGGTCAGAGCAAGTCACCAGGCAGCCAGATTCAAGGGAAGCAGTAACAACAAAAGGAATCAATGGAAACTATCTTTGGAGATTCTCTACCACAATACTTCCCCGGGGGCCATCAGAGAAATGGAATTTGTCTTTCAATCTCTGGCATTCAGTAAATGCCAATAAATCCCCGACGGGTGAATGAACAAAATGATCCAAGGGTACCTGCGGGGGACTGAGAAGAGACCATGTTTTAATTTTTTTTAGTGGAAAAGGATTTGAAAGTTCTTCAACTGGTAAGCCTTTAGCCCACATCTGTCACCTGACTGCAAATATACATAATTCACATTGTTTTCTCCTCTTTCATTTCCTGTCATCCACAACATCTGCCATGAAGAAAACTGATTGATCTTCATCTTTTTTGTCTTGCTTTTTTTCCTTGATCGATAAATAAGACTCTTATTATTTTCTTCTTTTTAAACCTTCCTCTAGACAGTAGGAAGGGAACAGGGACCAAAGAGATACATTTAAGGGTCTCTCCATGTTTCTAACTGTCCAACTGTCCAATCTGTTTTCTTCACCAAGGAAGGACCTTTTACTAGGAGCCTCAGAATATCAAGAATGTAATGGAGAATCTTGTTTGTTTTCCCACAAGTCTGTGCTCCTTGAAGGCCAGACCAGCTAGATTCAAGCAATAGTAGCCCCAATACCTCACGCTCCCTGGGGTGTATCAGAAATTCTATGTGTGGCTCTTTTCCCAGAATTTATAAATACACAACACCACATTTATGTGGAATTCTGGCTCACTTTTATCGCCCCTAAGAACCTGTCTGTAAATCCACCCATCCCACTTTTGCTATTTTTAGCTCCCCAGGAGGTAGTACTCCTCCCATTTTGGGGACCCAATATTGTGTTGGGGGTGCCTTCCTGCCCACTAACTTAGAGAGGCAGATATCCCCTCTCCTGCTCCCACCACCGTGTGGGGCCCTGACCCGGGCTCATCAGATACCACAGTTAGTTAGCACGCAGAAGCTGTGCTGTGAATATGGAACGAAAGAACACAACAGAATTGATACAGCAGCACCCAGCAATGCTTCAAAACCATCAAACGGTTGTCATACTGTTTCTTGGCTCTGCAGATTTGGGCTTTGGTTCCTCTCCATTTCCCAAACGGAATCCTCCAGCTTCCCATGATTCTATGAGCCCCCAGCATTCTTTCAAAACATTTTCTTTTTCCTTAGAACAGACCCGGTTTTCATTACTTGTCACTGAAAATTTCCTAACTGGTAGGGAATGTGGTGCTGGGAGAGCATATTGCAAATGAGAGAAGTAGGGAAATGGGGACGATCTGTGATGGTTGTCTGCCTTCGAGAGAGGGCAGGAAGTAGTGACAGTCCTGCTAATATTCGGAGATGTGGACCCAGCAGCCCATGGCATGCTGTGAATTAGTTCCCCAAAAGTTATCTGGAATGGCATGCCCACTGTGAAGGCCCAGTTCTGGGAGACTGCATCGCTGCCATCCTAAAATATCATGGGTAAAGAAAGTCAAGGCCATAGATGGGTGACAGCGAATAATTTAGAAAAGAGAGTAACAATCTCAAATCCTTAAGGTCTCAATTCAAGCCACAGATGGAAACCTAGAGACTTCTACAACCAGGCTGAATCTCATCCTTCAGAGAGCAAAGCCAAGAGGGCTGGAAACCCACATTAAGAGCCTGAGTCCTTCTGCCATTGAATACCATCAGCTGAGTTTACAGGCCTGCCAGGTTTCTTAGCTGAGAGGCAGGGCACTGATTGGATAATACTGGAATGAAGATCCAGGGGGAAATGTGCAGGGCTCACAGGGATCCCCACCCCTCCACTTACTCCCCCTTGTCCTCAGAGGCAGCCCCCAGTTTTGTCTGGTCATGCTGCTCCTCACTTCAAGGTAATACCGCTTCCTGGGCTGCGGAGCAATCTTGCGAGAGGAAGCCTGTTCTCCTAGTGACCCACCGCCTGACTCCTGGTCTGCAAGGGAAGAGACCTGGACGGCTCCCACAAAGGCCATCCAGAACCTAGCTCCGCGCCGCCTCCCTCACTGCACTTCCCTTGGCCCCCCAGGAACCGCCCTGCCGTCTTCTCGCAGGCCAGGCACATCGCTCACCATCAACTCGTTTGTCAGTCGTGTGCTATGCTCTCCACACCCAATCTGCCCTTCAAGAGGCAGCTCGGTTTTCGACCTTCTCGGGGGAGCCTTCACTAACTACTCAAACATACAAAATGCCCTGCCTCTGGGCTCCCGTAACATTCATTGTGCACCCTATAAATGTGGCACTTGCTTCTTACTACCTCCGTGCAGTGGAAGGAACACGGGACTTAGAAGACCTGGGCGCCAAGCTTTCTTTCTACCTTGCTGGTCTCGTCAGCTTGGAAGAACCCCTTAGGTTCCATCTTTGAAGAGGTAACACCCATGTATGGTCCTTCTCACCAAGGTGAGGAGCAAAAAGGGATACTCGAAAGCGCTTTGTGACTGGCATGTGTCTCTCCTCTCTCTCTCTCTCTCTCTTTCTCTCTAGACACTAGAGATGCTGAAACCGAAGACCTGGGCCTTATCCTTGAGGTGCTTACAGCCTGGCCAAAAAAAAGACCCATCGAAACAAAGCAAAACAAAGAGCTCACACCACAAGTTTAGTCGATACAAACGCCACAGGGGTCATGAACACAATAATGCTGCAGATGTTTGGGAAAGGAAGAAATCACTAAAAGGCCTAGATGTTTGGGGAGTCTGTTTCGAAGTGACGGGACTTACGATGAAGGATGGGCAAGATCGAAGTAAACAGAAACAGGCAGGGAGGGTTCTACAAGGGGCAAGGACAGAGGCGGGGACACAGACAAGAGAGAGTAAGGCAGATGGCAGGCTGTGAGCTGGGGCTCCAGCACGATCGCGCAGTAACCACATGTCAAACAAACCAGAATAAAGGAGACTTCAAGAGCAAAGGTCTCGCGGGCACTGGATCTAGGGTATTCCCCGCTGCATCCCTGGCTCTACCCAACAGCCCCTTTCTGGTAGATAGCCATCACCACGAACTGAGATGGTTACTTTCCCAGGGCTGTTTCTTCAATCCTCTGGACAAAGGACCAAAAGCACAAAGTACAAAATGAGATCTGTTTATATACTGGAGAATCGGCTACTGGCGGCTACCTACGCCTCCCCTTCCTTCTCAAGTAAGTCCCAACATTTAGGTATTTCTTCTCTTCCACGCAGCCATGCACATCAGAGGAAGTGGACAGCCACAAACTCCAGGAAAGGAAATCCTGATTATTTGAAGCCAGGCCCTTGCCAGTGATTGGTCTAGGACTGGGCAGGTGACCTAGTTGTGACCATGGAGGTATGACGTCGGCTTGGGACGCTTCTGGGAAAGGTGTCCTGGCTCCTAAGAGCCACAGAAGACAGGCTTCTCACTGCCACTGCTGCATCTGGATGCCCTGCCCAAAACTTCTGCAAATAGCCTGTTGCAGGGAAGTCAGCCGGGGCAAAGGGCAGAGGCAAAAGAACCTGGCTTCTCCACAACAGTGCCAAGCGGCTTATGTTGCCGCCCTACGGTCTGTCCTCCTCTGCACTCCTAGGTAAAATCATAACATTTGTTGTTCAATGCCCTTTAGAGTTTTTGTTTTGGGTTACGGCCCAAAAAGTGATACAAAATCCGATACTGAATTTGGTAAGAGAAAATGGGGATATCCTACCAGACCCTAAAATGGGGAACTGGCTGAGCAGAGGCAGCAGAACAGAGGGCAGGTAGTAAGGTCCCTACTACTCTAGGCCAGGAAGCCAGGGCCCATCTGTTACGTAGTTGTAAAGCAACAGATTAAAACACCCAGATTAGGAAAACACACTATGAGGAAAGCGATGACTTAAAAAGATCCAGAGCCATTGAATTGGACATTTAAGAAAGGAAAACAAAACCGAGGTGCTGATATTGTGTTGGCTCCTTCTTGGGCCTTCAGTAAGGCCCTTAAAACATGAGCTTCCGTTGAAGGTAGACCAGACGTCCCTTCTGCCTTGAGGTGTAAGTTAGACTGAGGTTCTGGGGCAGCAAGAAGCCCCCGGAAGGGTTTTAAGCAGGAGGCTTAACTCCTTCGTTAACTCCGCCTTCGTTTTAAGACGCCGTGTGCTTCCGCGTGGAGAGAAGGAGAGATGAGCCCGCAGAAGCACAGAACAACTGCACGATGTGGCCAAAGGCCAGGTGGGACGAGAGCGCCGCTTCAAGAGGAGGATAATGGAGAAAAATGGATGGACTCAAGATTCACGAGAGGTCAGGTCAAAAGGATTTGCACGTTGGTGCCTTTACTGATGTAAAGAAGGGCGCGGGGAGGTACTAGTTGGGGTGGGGTAAGAAATCAAGAGCTGCATTTTGGATGTTTGTGACATGGCTAAAACACTGAATGGAGTAAGCAAGCAGAGGCATTTAGGGTTGAAACTCCTCTCTCTCCATCTATTCTACCTCTTAGTCCAAACCACTAGGAAGAGGAAATATATAAAATCATGGGTGGTGAGGAACATGAGGGACAGCACTACTGCGCTCACTTGGAGAATCTGTAATTAAGTAGCCCAGGGAGGGAGTCCCCTCCAAACGCGCTGAAACCCCTCAAAGCCTAAGGGGAAGGCCTTTACTGAAAGAGATCTCAGAAAGGGGTACATGAGGTCTTTATCTGTCTGGGGCAGGGTCTGGAGGGACTCTTGGTCCACCTCATTTGGGGCCAGCTTTACCGCACCCACTCACTGGCAATGCAAAGCAGTCGGCTTCCAGTCCCCCGGTGTACCCCACATTCCTCAAACCCAGCGGTGCAGGGGGAATGAGAAGGACTGGTGGCAAAGACCAGGCTGGAGGAAAAGCATGAGACCGCAAGTGGTCTGATCTCGAGGGGCATCCAAGTCCCTTTGCAATCCAGGCAGTGGGCCCAGAGGCAGACCCGGCCCCACCATAAGAGCGGAGGATGGCCTGCCACACGTGCCTAGGGACTGGACTTTCGGGGCAGGGGGAATTTCCCCTCCCCCCGGCCCTTGCACTTGTGTGTTCGGGGCTTAGTAAACTGTGTGTGACTCTAACCTCAGCTCCCTCCCCCAGGCAGCGGGACAGAAAAGTACGTATCCGCTAAAAGCACGGTGTTGAGGTCAAGCCAGTGCTGTCCACTTCCACGCGTAACCTCCACATCAGCCTCAAACTTTCCACACTCTCTGGGTGACCCGAATGGTGACTTCACTAAAAACACACTAAAACGACTGAGTAAGAGCTACCGCAACTTCCTCCCTAGCCATTTACAGGGGCTTTCCTTTCTATCCCCGCTGCCAGCCCCCCCGCCACCCCTTGCCCGTGTCCTCCCTCCATCGGCTCCTCTGCCAGTTCCCACTCAACACGGAGGCATGCTCACGTTTCTTGCACTCTGAAGATGAACTCCCCTCCCCGATGCCATGTCACCCCCCATCCACTGTCTTCCCTATTCCCAGCCTCACTTGAGGCTCATCTATGTGGACGGTGTCCGGTTTTTACTTCCCACTCCTATTCTAAAGGTCTGTCATATAGGTGGAGTTCACACCAATCATGACATGAGAGACCTTACGGGAAAGGCACCCTGTCTCTCCATCTCCCCTCTCCGGGGAGTAAATTGCTTAAAAATCTTTGAGCAGATTGTTTCGGTGTGCATCCTGTATCTCTAGATAAGCTCCTATTGATATCTACTTCCATTTCTCAGTTCCAGGCATGGTAGCCAACTTCCTACTGTGAAAGCTAAAGGTCAAACACCGCCCCCCCCCCGGCCCCACGTTTCCCTACCTCAGACACACACACTGACATTAGGAAGCCTATGAAAACACACCTATGCGCAACTGAGCGAGGTAGTAAACTACCTGTCATTACTTTTTCTCTTCTACACAACCTGTTGCTTTAATTTTAGAGAATTTATGATGTCCTTGTTTCCCCGCCCCATTTGGTGTTTATCACCAACTCCAGCCTGAACACTGTTACTGTAAGTATCCTCCCAAGGTGTTCAAGAACATGTGGGATGCCTTCCGCTCCCTTCTGCATTGGAGAGCTTGTTTCTTAGAGGAGAGTCCTCCTCCTTCTTGGTTTGCTCTTGACTTGATGTAATTCAATCCTCCAATAGCTTCTTGGTAGATAAAATAGTTGTGTCAAAGTGCCTCTATCCTATTGCTCATTTGGTTTGGTTTACAAGTCTAAGTTGGAAATCATTTGCCCTCAGTTCTGAAGGTACAGCCCAATGGTGCTATTGCTGTGGAGTCTGAAGACATTTGATTTGCAGATGACTTTTTTTCTTTCTGGGAGCCTGGAGGACCTTTGTCTCTGGTGTTTCTAAAATTTCACCATAACAAATTCACTGTAGGTCTGTTTTCATCCATTTTGCCGAGCATTTGCTGAGCATGTGAATCTGGAAACTCATATATTTGGCTGTAGGTAATTTTGATGTTTTTTTTTTTAAATTTCCCAATTCTGTTTCTCTTCCTGAAACTTTTACTATCAGATGCTCAACTGCTTAAATTATTTCTGACTACATATTTCCTTTTTCAATCTCTGTTTTGGCTCTACTTTCTGGATATTTTCTCAAACTATCTTTCCAACAATTCTATTGGGTTTTTTCGTACTTTTAATTATGTCCAAACATTCATATATGTGTGTGGATAGATATATTTATCTTGATCCTGTTATTTCATGGGTGCACTGTCTTCTCTTATTCTCTGAATATGCTTAAGAAATTTAGATGGTTTCTTTTCCCTGCATGAACTGTTTCCTCCAAGTTGATTCTGTTTGTTTTAATAGCCAACCTTCATCTTGGAATTTCTCTTCAGATGTTTGGCAATCCTTGGTTTATTACTATGTAAGAGTGAGGCACTAACGTGTTTGAAAATCTGAGGACTTGGGTGGAGTTTGGAGATTGTAAGCTCTTGGCACTGGGTAATCTGGTTGGCCAATTTCCTTGGGAAGCCCTGATGTCACTGTCAGTGTTTCTGCTAAAGCGGGTTATATTCCCCAGCGAAGGAACTGGCTACCTACCATGGAGAGTATGTGTGCCAGCATGTGTGTGTTTTTGTGTGTGTATAAACTTCCTATGTTGAAATTCTAACTCCCAAGGGGATGGTATTAGGAGCTGGGGCCTTCGGGAGGTCATTAGGTCATGATGGTGGAGCCCTCATGAATGGGATTAGTGTCATAAAAGAGACCCCAGAGAGCTCCCTTGCCCTTCCCACCATATGAGGGCACAGTAAGAAGATGGCCGTCGATGAACCAAGAAGCAGGATCTCATCAGACATCGAATCTGCTGACACCCTGATCTTGGACCTCCAGCCTCCAGAACTCTGAGGAATACATGTCTGTTATTCACGAGCCACCTAGGCTGTGGCCTCCTGTGATAGCGGCCCAAGGACAATAAGACAATGGCCTTGTTTTCACTATGGCGCTGCCCTCAGCTACGCCAAGTCTCTTATGTGACATGGTCCCCTCGAAACCTCTGGTCTTCTGCTATGGTTGAGCATGAAAAGCTGCCCAGAAATCTGATGACTTAAATGATTTTTATTTCTTTTTCTTTTCCCTTTTTTTTTTTTTAAAGTAGGCTCCATGCCCATCGTGGAGCCCAACACAGGGCTCAAACTCACGACCCTGAGATCAAGACCTAAGCTGAGTTCAAGAGTCAGACGCTTAACCAACTGAGCCACTCAGGTGCCCTTTAACTGGCTTGTAAATAAACTTTTTTAAAAAGATTTTTTTATTATTTGAGAGAGAGGGAGCTCACAAGCAGGAGGGAGGGGCAGCGGGAGAGGGAGAAGCAGACTCCCCGCTGAGTAGGGAACCCAATGCGGGGCTTGATCCCAGAATCCTGAGATCATGACCTGAGCCGAAGGCAGATGCTTAACCACCTGAGCCACCAAGGCGCCCCTAAATAAACTTTTAAATAAACTTTTCTACCAATCTTCCTGATTTTTGCTCCACCTTTACACCCTCCTTCTAGAGGAACCTAGTGCCATCAATCCCCACATCTTTTGAGAGTTCTTGGGCTTAGGACTCAGTTTACTCAATGAGCTAAGTCAGTCACCACTCACTTATCTGCTTTCCAACTTCCAAAATTTTATGACTATTACCTCCTTTTTGTTTTCTTTGCCCTTGTAGATTTATGCCTTTAAAAAAAAAAAATCCTTTTATTGCCACTTAGTATGGTTTCAGAAGACATGTTTAGTCCACCCAATCACCCGGAGTCCCCACCGACATCCGACTGCCCACTGGCTTCTAGCCTCACTGAAACTGTCCATGCTAATGCCACCACGGACTTCGGAGTGTCAGTTAGACGAACACCTTTCCACCTTCACTTGACTTAGGTGCGGACGACCACTTTTGTTTAGGCTCCTTCATCTCTTCCTCAGTAGCAACTCTATCTCCTGGAATCAGTTATCACTCCCTTCACCAAATCCTGTTCCTTTCTTTACCCCAGGCCTGGTGTGCCTGGGGCTTCTTACACCTCTGCTCTTTTCATTCTCATTATTCTGCTGGAATAAGCACAAGACCCTTAAACTGAACTACCTTAACTGCCACTTAGATACGCACAACCTTAAAATCTCTATTTCCAGCCCAGAGCAATCTGCTGAAGTGTAGATCCGTTTCCGCAACAACCTCCTGGACAGACCTACTTGGAATTCTCACAAGCACCCCAAATTCAACATGCCAAAAACCGAAGTCATCGTTGTGTTCACAAACCTATTAAATTTCCCACGTTCTGCCTCAGTGGAGGGTGCCCTCATCTACCCTGCAAAAAGCCAGACAACCAGAAGTCCCGCGGAGACCCTGCCACCGCCCATCCGCATCGCAGCTCTCTCAAGGTCCTATTGGTTCTACCTTCTTAATATCAAGAACAAGAATTCTCAAAATGTAGTGTGCAAAAGCCTCACTTGTGGGGGCTTGTTAAGTACCAACAGCTGGGCCTCAGTGTCACAGTTTGCGATCCAGACTGAGAATCTGTATTACTAACAAGTTCCCAGGTGACGTTGGCGCTGCTCCTCTGGGGACCACACTTTGAGAACCACTCATCTAGTCACCAGCACTCCTCACCGTCCATTTCAGTTCCCCTAGCCCAGCAACACATCCCCTGTGCTGGGATTGTAACAGTTAATTTGCCTGACCTTTGTAAAACGTCCTCCAATCTACAACTGGCATGCTCTTCCTAAAAAAGGTAATCTGAGGTCTTAAAATTTACAATGATTCCTCAGAATTTTTCCAAATCACACTCAGACTCCCTGGCCTGCTGTTCACATCCCTGGACAGCCGGCCTGGCCCCTGCGAGCCTGCTACTACCGTGAGCGCACTAGACTCCAGCCACACAGGCCTCTCTTCTCTACTCCAGCACGTCCCACAGCCTCACACCCCCGGTAGCTGCACTTTCAGTGGCTGGTATGCTGCCATATTTTAAAATCTATCAACGAACATTGTCGGTTGCCCCAATACCATCACCTCATTATCTTCTTAAAAATCTAAAATCTGATAGACGTCTTGAGGATAATTATGTGAAGGAACAAACTAATGCATGGTCTAGGATACGCTGTGATATTTTAACACTTACGTTGCAAGATTAATTTTTATTTTATTGCAAATACCTTCACACATAACAGCATTCATGTTTATATGGGGAGCTGTATCAGAATCTCTACACACATGATAAAATCAGAGAAGGTGGAGACAAATCAGAAATGCTTTCTTTGAAACGAAGAACTAGAGCTAGCTATCAATAGATTGAAGATTGTTAAAGAACTCAAAGAGATCTCCTCTGAGCATCAAATAAGAGAAATTAATAAAAAATCAATGAGCCAAATATTCAGAACTAGCTTGTAACTATTTTCCTTATTTTCCCCATTATTGTGGGTTTAAAAAAAAAAAAGACTACAGAAAATCTTGCACAAAAAACATTCCCAACTAAATAAAATCCTGAAAGCCTCTTATTTTAAAGACTCTACTTTTAAAAAGATTTAGTGGATTTTCATTTTCATGTAGTGTTTACATTTTTGAGTAATGCATTGATTTTTCTCATCTAATCACTCCTATTAAAACGACAACAGATATTTAACACTTGTTTTTTCAATTTATATTTTTACTGCTATGTAAAAATTCTTTTTCTTACACACCCAATATTTAGTTTCACTAATTTTTAAAAAAATTCTTGACACTTGAGAGGCACCTGGGTGGCACAGTCGCTTCGGTGTCTAACTCTTCATTTTGGCCCAGGTCATGATCTCAAGGTTTTGAGACCGAGCCCCTTATTGGGGCCCCACGCTCAGCAGGGAGTCTGCTTCAGATTCTCTCTCCCTTTGCCTCTGCCCGCTCCCCCTCAACGCTCACACACTCTCCGTCTCAAAAACAAAACAAAACAAAACAAAAAAAACCTCAACACTTAACAAATGAAATACCAGTATTAATATTCCTAGATTCTGTTATTTTTTAAAACTAGTACCAAAATGCTAGTGCTGACCTTTTGCTCCGGCAGGACCGTTTCCACACACGTCCTTTTCGTCCTTCCTCCTAGAAAAATTTTCCACCTAGAACAGCCAGCCAACTGCCTGTCCTGCTGCTAACCGCAACTCCAGCATCACTCCCGTAGGGCCACCCTCCGACCTCCCCTGTGGGTAAGGATGCCAGTCCATCCCCCAGCACCCCTGCGGCCCTCCCTCCGCGCCTGGCTCCCCTCCAGCTACAATCACATTTGTGGTTCAAATCTCCGGGAGCGGGGACCACACTGTGATTCCATACGCCCACGTACACAGCACCTGCCACACCACAGGTGCTCCATGACGGTTCAGTGAGTTGATGACTTCTCCGACAAATACGCGGCTTTCCCTCTGGTTGACACAATTTGATTTCCAGAAAACACATGAATGAACCCTTGCTTACTACCCCTCCCCCAAATCCCTCTTTTGAAGGACAATGAAAATTGTGACCAACCCAAATTCAAATTCCTTTCACTTGCTCTTTTATTCTGAGTCATCCATTAAGCATTAATTAAGGCGAGGCCAGGAATCCTGGCTGAGTGGATGAAACAGCCCCATCCCGCTGCCATTAAAGTCTCCCACGTCTGCCTTCAGGTCCCATTCTGGGAACACTCCTCGATATGCAAACATTAACTTGGCATTCGCCCTTCTAGAGCACCCCTAGCCCCATCCGACAGCACGCTTGCTTTACTCACCGGCCCGCATTCTAAGCTCCACCAGGCTGATGGAGGAGGCTAAGGGGAGGCTGTGACAACGGGAGCTACGAAGCCCGCTCCTGGACGCCGCTTGGTGGGCTCAGAGACTAGATGTGGTGAGCTCTTTGGGCAATGCCGTGCCAACTCCCCCACCTGTCATCTGCATCCCTGAAGTGCTGTATGGCAAAAACGTAAAAATACCAGATCCATGTACATCTAGACGATGTGAGTTTTGTCATCGGTTTCTGTAAGAATTGCTTTATTACATCCACCCAGCATCCCCAGGCAGTGAACCAGGTACCAATCTCCCGTCTCTCCCGAGACCCCTCTCCCCGCCCCCACAGTGGCCAGACAACTCCACTTCTCTGTCAGGTATTTCTGATCCTCCGTTCTACAGGTGGGAAACACAAGAAGTCTGGCTGTTGTCACTCTGTGTTTGTCTTTTCGTGTATTATGTTGCTCCCCTCTTCCAACCGTGAACCCCGTGTAATGACAAAGGCACACACTACATGTTATACACATGTGATTCCCACGGCACAAAAACCTCTCGTGTTCTGATCTGTCAATTATCACCCAGACATGAAGTCTCATACTCTGCTTGATCATCATGTGAGCAGGGACACAGATGTTGAAAAGAGTGAGTGGGAAAAAGAGAAAGTTGGAGAAAGTTCAAAAACCACAGGGCTGAGGCCAGTGTCACACAGTGGTATGCCAGTGCTACAATGCCTGTTTAATTGAAACCTTGTAATAAAAGTTTAAATACATAAAATGTTTTTTTTATCAAAAGAACATCCCCCGCATCCCCAGCCTGATGCGCATAGAGCAGGGGCAGTGGAAACTGGCTACCTACAGGGAATGGAGAAATGGCAGGTCCAACTCTCGTTGGCTTCGTATTCCTCAAAAAATGCTCTGTGAGTGAATTCAGAGTCTCAGCTGAGTGAGAACCCTACCCCACACTGGCTTTCTTCAAGTAACTCGAGTCCACACAAGGCATTCTATACCGTGGAGAAAGCTCCTCTTGGCTTTCAGAAGACAAGGAAGAGCAGGGCTTCGTGTCTGGGCAGCACTATGTTCTCAATGGTGCGTTCCATGGAGTGCACCTGCTCAGGGGAGGCGGTCAAGAAGGCCAAGGGCCCGACGCGCTGCTCCGCACAGGAGTGGCAGAGGTAGCCACCCTTGTTTTCCTTCCTGTTGCTCTGCAGGGAGGGGGAAGAAAAAGAGGTCAGGGGGACGACCAGACAGCAGGGATTTTCCACCAAGAGACTAAGCCTTATTATTCTGATGTTTTCAGACGTGGGCAAACCTCTGAGGTGACATATCCCACAGCACAGCCATCTAGGGTAGACTCCACTCTATCAAATTCCTTTGGGGCAGAAACCAGAATTTATCAAGGAAAGGGGTGAAGAGCCAAGGAAAACTGAACCGGGCCCTCCAGGGAAACAGTGGTCCTGTAAGTGTCGGGCCCCAACCCAGTCTCCCAGGCGACGCTCGCATATAAGAAGATGCAAACGACTTAATCAAATCCTACAGAAAGCACAACCTGCCGAGACCACATACGTAAGTGATGGGGAGCTTCTTCATGGTGAGCACGGTGTCCACAGGGATGGAATTGTTGCACTGCCCCACACAGCAGCGCACCACTCCGGTCTTCAAGACATTACTGGTCAGCTCTGCTTGCAGGAAGTACTCCTGAGGACAGAGAGAAAGAGGGTAACGGCAACGTCTCCACCACACTCGACTTGGAAACTCCACTAGCGCCGGAGCGGGAAACGCTCTTCGGACATGGCCGAGTCCTTGCAGGAGAAAAGCACTGACTGCCCCAACTGCCCTCGGTTTTTGTGGCTTTTCCCTGCCGATAAGGCTGTCTCCAAGACAGGATGCCTAAAGCAGTTCAGCTGGAATCTTGATAAAATGGCCAGTTTAAAAAAAAAAAAAAAAAGAGGCAAACACGAAATAATGATATTTCAGGGCTGGTTCTGGATTTTTATCTCACGCTGACCTGTCCCAGAATCATTAAAAATTATTTGTATATTGACCTTTCAAGACAAGTGAGCTGAAACAGGGGCCTTAAAAGATTGGCCCACATCAACCCAGCATGTTGCCTCCTCCGAGGCTTGAGGCTGTACGAATGAGCAAATTCCTGGCCTCTTCAAGCCTCGGCCTCCTCATCCGTAAGAGGCAGACAACACAGTACCTGATTCATTTGACTGTTGTGAAGAAGAGATACTCATACAAGCTAAGTGTATGGATGGCCCGGCACACGGGGAACACCAAACCAAATGTTAATGACCTTCCAGACTGGAAAAGCAGTAGGGACAGGGACCAGCGTCTGGTCTGCTGTGCCCTGGAGTTTAACACAGATGTGGCCAATGAGTAGAACCACAAATATCTGCTAATTAAATAATTATGATTTCCTGTTTTCTGAATTACAAGAGCAAAACGTGTATCCAGTATTTGGACTGATGTGGCTTTCTTTCTTGCAGGATCTGTCTGTCTGCTACAGAAAAGAACAGAAAATATATAAACACTCGTGTTCCCACCAATGACTGAGGGACAACGAAACGAGGAAGTCCTTTCAAAATAGAATGAGAGGTTTTGCCGAAATCCCCTTTACCCTCCCCCGAGGCAGCCAGTGTTAATTTGGCGTGCACCATTTTTGACCCATCCTAAAAGGGCTTTAAGTTTACACGTATGTCCCAGAAGGCTAGGTATATCTTACAGGAACGTATTTACGTAAACGTTATACTCTGAGTCGGCTTCCTATCTAGTTCATCGAAGTGCTACACAGGGTTTAATCACATCGCTCTTTTCGCATTTGATTCAGCCATTCCCCGGGTGGATACTCAGGTGTTTTCCAAATTACTGCCCACAATGCAGCAACAAACATGCTTGTACATGCTTTCCCACCCACACATGCAAGGGTTTCTGTGTTTACAAACTTTCTGAGCACGATCCACACCAAGAAACCCACTTAGCATTATAATTCTACACACACCTACATGCATATATAAAAGGCTGAAATACGCAGCAACTTCTTCCTAGAAACATCGCCAAAGGCAAGGGAGGCAAGGGCAAAAATGAACTCTTGGGACTTCATCAAGATAAAAAGCTTTTGCACAGCAAAGGAAACAGTCAACAAAACCAAAAGACAACCGACAGAATGGGAGAAGATATTTGCAAATGACATATCAGATAAAGGGTCAGTATCCAAAATCTATAAAGAACTTCTCAAACTCAACACCCAAAAAACAAATCATCCAATCAAGAAATGGGCAGAAGACATGAACAGACATTTTTCCAAAGAAGACATCCAAACGGCCAACAGACACATGAAAAAGTGCTCCACATCGCTCAGCATCAGCACCTCAATGAGATACCACCTCACAGCAGTCAGAATGGCTAAAATTAACAAGTCAGGAAACGACAGATGTTGGCGGGGATGCGGAGAAAGGGGAACCCTCCTACACTGTTGGTGGGAATACAAGCTGGTGCAACCCCTCTGGAAAACAGTATGGAGGTTCCTCAAACAGTTGGAAATAGAGCTACCATACGATCCAGCAATTGCACTACTAGGTATTTACCCCAAAGATACAAATGTAGGGATCCGAAGGGGTACGTGCACCCCAATGTTTATAGCAGCAATGTCCACAATAGCCAAACTGTGGAAAGAGCCAAGATGTCCATCGACAGATGAATGGATAAAGAAGATGTGGTATATATACACAATGGAATATTATACAGCCATCAAAAGGAATGAGATCTTGCCATTTGCAATGACGTGGATGGAACTGGAGGGTGTTATGCTGAGTGAAATAAGTCAATCAGAGAAAGACATGTATCATAGGACCTCACTGATATGAGGAATTCTTAATCTCAGGAAACAACCTGAGGGTTGCTGGAGTGGGGGTGGGGTGGGAGGGATGGGGTGGCTGGGTGATAGACATTGGGGAGGGTATGTGCTATGCTGAGTGCTGTGAATTGTGCAAGACTGTTGAATCACAGATCTGTACCTCTGAAACAAATATTGCAATATATGTTAAGGAAAAAAAAAAAAAGGAAGACAGCAGGAGGGGAAGAATGAAGGGGGAGAAATCGGAGGGGGAGATGAACCATGAGAGATGATGGACTCTGAAAAACAAACTGAGGGTTCTAGAGGGGAGGGGGTGGGGGGATGGGTTAGCCTGGTGATGGGTAATAAAGAGGGCACGTTCTGCGTGGAGCACTGGGTGTTATGCACAAACAATGAATCATGGAACACTGCATCAAAAACTAATGATGTAATGTATGGTGATTAACATTCCAATAAAAAATTTAAAGAAAAAAAAGCTGAAATAACAGTTTCATAAAACAGTATTTGACCTTACATGCAATGTAGTCTTTCTTCTTTTAGATTTTATTTCTACCTCGCTTTTTAAAAAACTTACCATAGCCCACTAAATTAGTTTCATAAATCATGAATGGACTGCAACCGACACTTGGAAAAGTATTGCTCCAAAGCACCGGTTCTCAAACACTTTGGTCTTGGGACCCCTTGACACTACTAAACATGACAGGCTCCAACATTGCAGGCTCCAAAGAAGGTTTGTTTACATGAGTCTTATCTGTTAATATTCACCATATAAGAAATTTAGGCTAAGAAATTAAAAAAAATTTTTTTATTATGTTATGGTAGTCACCATACAGTACATCATTAGTTTTTGATGTAGTGTTCCATGATTCATTGTTTGCATATAACACCCAATGCTCCATGCAGTACATGCCCTCTTTAATACCCATCACCGGGCTAACCCATGCCCCCACCCCCTCCCCTCTAGAACCCTCAGTTTGTTTCCCAGAGTCCATAGTCTCTCATGGTTCGTCTCCCCTTCTGATTTCCCCCCCTTCAGTTTTCCCTTCCTTCCCCTAATGTCCTCCATGCTACTATTCCTTATGTTCCACATATGAGTGAAACCATATGATAATTGTCTTTCTCTACTTGACTTATTTCACTCAGCATAATCCCCCTCCAGCTCCACCCATGTTGATGCAAAAGTTGGGTATTCATCCTTTCTGATGGCCGAGTAATATTCCGTTGTATACATGGACCACATCTTCTTTATCCATTCATCTGTTGAAGGGCATCTCAGCTCCTTCCACAGTTTGGCTATTGTGGACATGGCTGCTATGAACATTGGGGTGCATGTGCCTCTTCTTTTCACTACATCTGTATCTTTGGGGTAGATACCCATCAGTGCAATTGCTGGGTCATAGGGTAGCTCTATTTTTAACTTACCAAGAAACCTCCATACTGTTTTCAATAGTGGCTGTAACCAACCTGCATTCCCACCAACAGTGTGAGAGAGTTCCCCTTTCTCCACATCCTCGCCAATATTTGTTGTTTTCTGCCTTGTTAATTTTTGCCATTCTAACTGGTGAAAGGTGCTATCTCAATGTGGTTTTGATTTGAATTTCCCTGATGGCTAATGATGATGAACATTCGTTCATGTGTCTGTTAGCCATTTCTATGTCTTCTTTGGAGAAGAGTCTGTTCATGTCTTCTGCCCAGTTTTTGACTTGATTATTTGTTTTTTGGGTGTTGAGTTTGAGAAGTTCTTTATAGATCTTGGATACCAGCCCTTTATCTATAATGTCATTTGCAAAGATCTTCTCCCTATAAAACGGGTGCATCTTGCTTGGGTCATGGTTAATACTTTGGACTCTGTACATTCCTTCAACCACCCCCCAACGGAATGACTGAGAGGAGGAACCCCCCAACAAAGAAAAGAATCAGAGACTATGGCCTCTGCCACAGACCTAACTGGATATGGATATAAGCAAGATGTCAGAAATAGACTTCAGAGTAGCAATTACGAAGTTGATATCTAGGCTTGAGAAAAATATTAGCGACAATACAGAATCTCTAAGGGCAGAAAAGAGATCAGGCCGAACTTAAAAATGGTATGAATGAAATGCAGTCTAAACTAGATACTCCGACTGCCAGGGTAAACAAGGCGGAAGAACGAATTAGTGATCTAGAAGATAAGATGATTGAAAAGCAGGAAACCGAGGTGGCATGGGAAAAACAGCTTAAAACCCAAGAGATCAGACTGAGAGAGATTAATGATGCCATGAAACGTTCCAATGTCAGAATTATTGGGATCCCTGAGGGGGTGGGCAGAGAGGTCTAGAAGATATATCTGAGCAAAAAGTAGCTGAGAACTTCCCTAACCTGGGGAGGGAAACAAGCATTCATGTCCAAGAGGCAGACAGGACCCCTCCCAAGAGCAACGAGAACAGATAAACCCCCTGACATATTACAGTACAACTCGCAAATCTTAGAGCTAAAATGCTTATTCTTCATAACAATTAAACCTATCACATGTTAATGTTTTTATCAAAAACAACTGTATTTTCAGAAAAAACTTAGAAGAGTAGCACTGTTTTACATTTTTGCAAATCTTTTTCATGTCTGGCTTAATGGAAGACAACTGCTTCTGCGTTCAGTCTGTGGTGACGACACGTCACGCGGCCTCTGCAAAACTCCCCCGTGCACCTGTCAGAGCCCTGAGAAGGGCGGAAGACTTCCTAGCGCCCTACAAACAGCACAGAGCATGTATGACACTGGCAGCCAAAGGGTTAATGGGACTCATAAACACAGCTGCAACTCTTTACCCAGGCTTGTTTCATTTGCCCTTAAATTTCTCTGAGTTTCCTCCTTCCAGGAGGTAGATCTGAGGCTTGCCCCCAGCAAACTCTTTATTTGCGGCACACTTGATGATACTTGATGTCTCGGTCTTTGCTGTGCATTGGGCAGACAAGCTCTGGTTCGGCTTCAGATCCGGCGAGCCAGCCAGCCAGGCGCTCTTGGCTGAGGGCTGGTCGGCGGTGGCCCCCAGCCAGCCGCACATCTGGTGATGAGTCCAAGCAGCTGCCTGGGCTCTCTGTCCTAGAGTCCGTCCCCGGGGCCCCATTCTGCCTGGGTGCAGCCAACATTCGGGGCTTAATTTAAGGAAACAGTTTTGGGGTTTGATTTGGGCAGGCGTCTCCTGGTGAGTACATCCTATCTGATGGCATGAGAGCTCATTTCTTCTTCCCATTTGGTCTGGCTCTTAGATTTCTTCCTCCTCTTCAGCTGCCTCTTAGCCTCTTAAGAAAAGACTGGCGAGGGAGCAGTTTGGTTCAGTCAGTGGAGCTCTGACTTTTAGGGAGGAGCTAGAAACTAGGAAGCTATTTGGTTCAGTCCATGAAGCCCCCCCCACCCCCGACTTCTGGGGAGGAACCAATGCTCACAGAGTTACTCCAGGCTTCGTTTGGTTTGTTTGTTGCTGTAGCTTTTGATATCTTTGAATAAAACCAGCCATGTTCTACTTGGAAAATGGGAAATGACACTTTGACTCCCCCACATGCAGCCTTCTGGGCTATTCTCCAAAACCGGGCAAACACTTTTGGCAACACTGCTTGGCCACAATATTCATTAGACTCTGGAGAAAAATGACCAACTAACAAATCCATAAATTATGTAATACCATCTTGCAATTAGGTTTTGTAAAAGGGAGAGATATTTGGAAGTTGGACCTTTAAGATTTTGTTTGCATCTTGTTCATGTCTTTCTGTGTCTATGTGTGTTGTAAATGCGAACAACTTTCTCCACCTCTGCCTTTTTAAAGATTTTATTTATCTATTTGAGACAGAGTGAGCGTGCGAGCATGCATGAGTGTGCATGAGTTGGGGGGCGCTGGCAGAGGGAGAGGGAGCAGCAGACTCCCCCACTGAGTGCGGAACCCCACATGGGGCTGGATCCCAGGACCTAGAGATCATGACCTGAGCCAAAGGCAGATGCTTAACCAAATGAACCACCTAGGTGACCCTCTAACTCTGGATGGTACTGCTAAAGGTAATTTATAAAAGAGCTCTAGTTTGTTTAAAGGCAAGCACTTGTAAAAATTGGGCATTCTAAAACTCAGAAAGATAGGGCACCTGGGTGGCTCAGTCAGTTAAGCGTCTGCCTTCGGCTCAGGTCATGATCCCAGGGTCCTGAGATCAAGCTCCAGGTCAGGCTCCCTGCTCAGCGGGGAGCCTGCTTCTCCCTCTACCCCTCCCCCCTGCTCATGATCTCGCTCTCTCACGCTGTTTTGCAAATAAATAAAATCTAAAAAATAAAATTCAGAAAGATAGAAACTAACCCGAATGTTTTTTAAGTTCATGTGACCTTGGAAAATCCTTGGAATTAAAGCTAATTTAAGGTTGTTGGTTTACTGGAAATAAGGGAAACCATTCTGTAAATCTGTAGAAGGTTTGTGAGAGGGTCTCTTTGGAAAGGGGTTTTGTGCATGGTCAGGACTAAGACTATGAAGACTCAGTATGAAAATAGTCTATGAGGGCGTGATCGACGCCTGGGGAAGGGAAGAGCGCGAGATCAGACAGAAGCTGCACAGTGACTCAGGATCAACAGATACCTCAGCTCAGTCTCTGAGGAGTTCCAAAAGTTGGATTACGCTTCAGGGCACCTACACTGGGGCAAAAGTCAGGGTTTGTGACCATGTCGGGGGCACGCCCTTGGTGAGGCAGCTGTCTTCAGTCAAGGCAATCCCGGACGGGACCTGAGAGCTGAGGCCTGTGGGCAGCGTTCCTATAGCTAGGAGTCCTTCATTCCTGATGAAGATTTTCAACTAATGGGAAAACTGCATTCCAACAGATTCTCGCTTAACACCTCGCTGGTTCTCTGTTTGCTCTTTCAGATTTAAGGCTATGATTTACAGAAGTAAAATATCCCTTTGGAAACAAATATGGAACGCTTATCTTTTTCTCCCAACCTGATCCCTCCAGAATTCAGAAACTCTCCGTGACTATTCTTATTTTCATGGCAATGTATTTATTTGCATAAGTTCAGTAAGAATCTGGTCTCCTTATGACAGAACGCAATTGCAAACAACGGTTACATTACCAAGGCTTTGAGAGGAATGTCATATTTGGTCAGATATGACCAGACAGTTTTAAGGAAGTAAGGGTGACTTTATGGAGCCAATGAAAACCCTTGGAAAAATAGGTCTGGTATCTTGCTTACAGGGTTCCCAGCAGCCTTACCATGGGAGTAAAGAAGGTCACCTCCCAGCAGGTGCAGGAACCTCAAGAAATTCTGGGGACCTCAAAGAGAGGAATTCACCCAAATCTACAGGTATTGCAGGCAAAGTCTGATGGCAAGTATTTAGCTTGCCTTCTTAGCCTCAAGAGGCTGTTAAAAGTTCAATCTGAAATTCCTTGTAAGTTCCAGCAAAGCAAATTTAACAACAACAAAAAAGGCCAATCACTATTCTTGCCATGCTTATGTGAACAATTAGGCCAACTCTGTTAAAACTGGGCTTATGTTACAAACAAATGAGTCTTCATTTGGCTATCATTGAAAATGAGAGTGACTTTAGAAAAACTGTTCCAGTAACACACCTTTGTGGGTGTTAAGATTCTAGTTCTGAATTAAAAGTCTTTGAGGGTCTGTTTGCCTGTTCAACCGGACTAAAGCCTTGCTGGGTGCTCGGCTTCCGTGAAGAGTGGCCCTCAGAAGGAGTTTTAAGCCCCTGTGCTATGTTATTTGGAAGATTCTTTCTACACCTGTCATGACTTAGGAATTCCTGACAGGGCTCACGTTGGGGAGCTGGACACTATCCGGTATGTTCGATCCATCTTTGCTTCCAGCAGGCTGATGTGCCCCACAGCTGTGCTCTTATGCCACCTGAGTCCTGGGCGGGTGGTGCAGGCACCCAGGGGTCCAACACCAGCCTCGGTAGGACCACACGAGGTACTGCTGACCACCCCTTCTTCAGTGAAGCTACGGGGAAGGATGCCGGGGATCCACTGCACTCGAACTGCAGGATCCACAGGGTCCCTCCACCCTGTCCAGCAAGGACAACCTCCAAAATAACCCCGCTTGCAGCAGCGAGCCTCTGACCGACCTGAAACTGCTGTTTAGGAGGGCTTGTCTGAAGAAATCAGCTGATGAATACAACCAGCTACCCGGTTACAAGAAGCCTCCCCTAATGTCCTAGATAAACTGAAGTCACATACACTGTAAGAACGAATAACCAAGGTACAAAAATCGTGCTAATGCAGAACGTTGGGTTTCAACCTGGACCTGAGGAGTATTTCTAAACAAGAGCAGGTTTCCATTCCTCTAACCCCCATCTCCGCCCCACTTCAGCAGGAAGTAAGTAGGTGGGTCATCGTCCCAATTCCCTCAAGAATGAGGAATGACCAAAGGACAGTGGGCTTGAAACCCAGAACCAGAGGGTTAGCGGTTCGACCACACGCAGCAGCGACTTGAACCGGGACCCTTCTCGTGTGCTTTTCAATTTCCTCACTCCCTTCCTTCCCACCTCCTTCCTTCCCCTCTCCCGAGGCTGCCTCTTGAATAAACACTTTCCCTGCTGCATCCTCACGTCTCAGTCACTGTCTCTGGGGCACATGGGGCAGATGAACCTGGGTCCAGGGACACGCACGGCACCTACTGTGAGGAGTCAGACTCAGTAGTGCCCAGAAGGCCCCCAACCTGAGAACTGGGGCTCGCCCCAACGACACTCCTGAGCAGTGGGGCGCACGTTCTCCCACCGGCACCCGGACGATGCCCACCTCCCATCATTCTTGCCAATACCTGAAAAGGTCAAACTTTTCATTGTTACCAATCTGATTATTTTAGTTTGCATTTCCTAGACTGTGACACAGGTTGGTTTGTTTGTTTGTTCTGTTTTTTAATCTATTCATTCGCCATGAGGGTTCCTTTAACTGTGAACTTCTCATTTCTATCTTTTGCCTACCACTAGGTTGCCTGTTTCTTATAAATCCGCAGTTCTTTATGACCTTGGCCAGTCCTCTGCAGTTACACCAAGCTCCAGGAGGGCAGAGCTCAGGTCTGCTCATGGCTACACTCTCAGAACAGTGCCTAGCACACAGCTGGCAAAACAAGCATCTCAAAGGATGTTTTTTAGAGGTTAACTAAATGTTGGCTATTATTTTATCACACTGAAGATTTACAACTTGATGTAATCAGAAATAACTGTTTTAGGACTTCCCATTTTATGTCAAGGTTATTAAAACAACCTTCCTCATCCTAAAGTATTTTTATAACATTTCTGAGACTGTTTTCTTGCGTTTATTTTTTCTTTTAAATTTTATTTATTTATTCACGAGAGACAGAGGCAGAGGGAGAAGCAGGCTCCCGGAGCCTGACGCGGGACTCATCCTGGGATCATGACCTGAGCTGAAGGCAGACGCTTCACCGACTGAGCCACCCAGACGCCCACATTTAGGTCTTTAATCCAGTTGGAATTTATTATGAGGATATAAAGAATTTCACTTGACTTTTTCCATATGGAAAGCCAACTGCCCCAACACTGTTGGCTGACGAGTACATTCCTTCTCTACCCCTCTGCAATCCCTAGCTATTACATGTGAAGCTTCCACACATCCATGGGACTTTCCGGGAACTCCCATCGATCTGTCTCGTATGCTTTCCTTAGCATCTCTTTACACTCAGTCTGAATATCCATCCACGAGTCCCCACACCATGTTCTTCCTTAAATTGGCTAGTCCTGGGCTATTGTTCTTCCATACGAATTTTAGAATCAGTTTATCCAATTCCACCAGGCTCTAAATCCTACTGGCCACTGAACATACTCTTTAGGGAGAACTTCCATTTCCCATCCATAAATAGATCTTTAAGATGCAGAGGGATTCCACTGGGCAAATGAATCACTTCACGGTCTAACAGTTTCTAAAAGCTAAAAAAAACAAAACAGACCTTTAAAATCCCAAACTTCATGGGAAAAATAAGTCTTCCTACATGGACACAGTGAGAGCACAGTGCCCCGGTGGGATGAGACGACTAGCCATCTGGCCCAAGGCGTGATTAAACAGCACGCAGCAGACTCTCCCACTCCCCACCCAAATCTTGCTGGTGGATCCAAAACTGCCTAACAGCTTCCCTCTTAGACTGTAAATTCCACGAGATCATGGAGCATATTACTTGTCTTGTTACCTCTACTCTTTAGCGCTAACTACAATGCTTGGCTCTATAAATCTAGTTTGTCAACAGAGTGAGCAGGTGAATCAATCAAGCCACCTCCACCCTTTCGTGACGTCCTGCGGGTCCACTACACCCACGGGTGTGAAGACAGTAGCTGCTGGGAAACACCATCATCCAGGGATCTGCCAAGGGGCTTACATCGCACCGTCAAGCGCGGCCAGGGGGACCCGTGCAGCCGTGGCAAACACTATCCCGAGGAAGAAAAACAAAACTTACTCCGAAGCTTCATTTGAACCCCCGGCCTTCAGGAACCCAAAGGCACCTGATACCACTACCTCTGCATCCCTTCCTTAAATGCTTCCAGGCTGCTTTGGTGTTAACGCACTGGGTCCTCACTGGCAGTAGGGTCCTCACCCACGACTTCCCAGGAGCAATCCTCTCCTCATCCCCGTTGCACAGATGAGCGCATGAGAGTTGAGAAATGAGGTCACTTATGCAAAAGATCCCAGAGGTAGACCACAGCAGACGTGGGGCTCCAACCCGGGTCTAGGTCCAGAACCTGTGTTCTTACACCACCAAGCAACAGTGAGGCTCCCTCTCTCTCCTGCAACCTGTAGATACAGAGCTCCCTGACAAGGAGGCACATGACAACAGAACTTCACCACGAGTACTGCCGAATGAATGAGTGCATGCATGCCACGACCCCCATGTTCTCTCTCAGATGCCAGTTCTCCCCCTACCCATACCCCCCTCCTGGAGTCAAATGTCTCGATGACCAGAAACCGCCTCAGAGGACCCCCAGACTCTCCAATGCACAGATACAGTTGCCCCGTCAGGCCACCCAGACCCTTCTCTGACCCCCTCCTCTCGGTGCAGGTACAACCCTGTGTCAGCTTTCCAGGTCAGGCCACGGAAGCACAGGGTGAGCAGTGACTTGCCCACAAGGTGTTGGGCCGAGAGAACTGAGCTGTGAGCTGAGAGGCAGTCTGATCCGGGACCTGTGGAATCGGGCCCGGCCCAGCCCCAGACCAGGACGGGGGCCACTTTCATCCAGCGGACAAACGCTTCCTGAGCACCAACGATGTGCTAGGCACTGTTCTGAGGATACACCTGTGCCACTTGGATTAAGAATCTCAGATGCTGGGAGGTCGAGAAGCTGTCTGTGAGCAACGAGCGTGACTTCACAACGCTTTATTCAATAACATAATGATTCTCTTCACTTACTCAAAGCTTAAAGAAACAAAGGAACAAAAAGGCTTCTGGGGATTAGCTAGATTTTCTAAGGGGGACAGAGAAAAAGGAGGCTCCCTGACCTACTCTTGGTTATAGAGACCAAAGTGGTTTCTCACTCTAGGTAGCAGGAACCAACGGCTCCCTTTTGTTCTAAAGCCTCAGCATGCAGGGCTCCCCTGTTCATGTGCTTTCATAGTCTCTAAATTATTACCCTAGGCCCCTGCCCCAGAGCCTTCAAAATTCCCACAGCCTTCCTCTCTGAGCATAGGGGGACTTAGCCACTTCCAAAGAGGATGTCTCCAAACAGATTCATAAGTTGTGATAAAAAGCAGAAGTATCTCATCTCACGCAAGGGCTTTTGGACCCAAACATCTGCTCACACGGACGGGCCATGTTTCCGGGGCTCCCTCAGAGCCCTTCTGGGAGCAACAGATGTTTTCGAACCCAGCCTCAGTAAGAGGGAAGTATTTCTCTCAATTCCGTATCCTTTTCTATATGGGGAAAAATTCATGTTCCCCATAAACTGTGTGCAATAACTAACTGATGAGCTTCCGACTAGCTTTAAAAAGCCTTTCCGACTCTCCTATGTAACTGGTAGGGTGGGACTCTCAGGTATACAATCTCTGTGAAGCATTTGGCAGTATCTAGAAAAATCACATATCCATTTATCCTTTACCTAGAAATTGAGATTCTAGAACGTATTCCCCAGGACACACTGGCAAACCAGGAAATGACTCGTGCCTTGTTTTGCCTCTTGGCATTATTCTTTAAGGCAAAAGACTGGAAAGAATCCGGTAGCCATCAGCGAGGGGCCACACCAATCACAATACTCGGACCCAGTGAATATTCCGCAGCAGTCTCAAGGGATGAGAAAGAACTGTATGAACTATTAACAGTGAGTGATCTCCATGCATATTTCTCAGTGACAAAGGGAGGTTCAGAAAGAACACTATCTAGAGAATGTTACCTTTCATGAGAAAGAATAGAAAAATTTATACATATTTGCTGATACTTGCAAAAAGAAATACCAAAGGATAAACCGAATACTAATTAAAAAAAAAAAAAGCTATCAATGGTGGTGGGAGAGAATCTGAAGGGGACAAAGACAGAACGAGACTTTTACACTTGTTACAAAGTTCTAACATTGAAAACATAAACGTCTGATACATTCAAAAAAGATAATTAAGTCAAAAAGAAGCAAAGCAATCCTTGTAGAGACAGTAAACAGATATATCTTATTGTAATTACATTGGCGGATCTAACCACAGAGGAAAAAGAACTTACTTCAAGAGCCCTCAGGGCATGATATTCCTACCACACGTCTTTAGTGGAATATAGAGAAACGGAGCTGTTAGGAAATCCTAAATTGCATTCAGTATTCTGTTTACAGGAATACTGGTATTATTTTATAACTGCTATCCACAGTAGAAGAGTGTAAATAAGTAATCAATAAATACTGTCAGGAACCAAGATCTACACAACCACATAAAAAAGCAAATCTAGAATGTGGAACATTCTGTAGGACGCCTGACTCCAACACAAGAGCATTAGAAGGAAGGAGTCTTAGACTGCTCTAAATTAAGAAACTTAAAAGACTTCACAACCCTGAATTTTGTTTGGACCCTGAGTTGAACAAAGCAACTCAAAAAAAGGCATTTTTGAGACAATCACAAAAGTATGATTGTGGGTTGGGTAGCAGAAGCCGCATGGAATTGCTATAAATTTTATAAGTTATGATAATGGCACTTGTAATTATGGGGAAAAAAGGTCCATTTTTTTTTTTTAGAGATACATACTCCAGTTATATACAGGTATGATTTGTATGTAGTAATTCAATTTATTACTTTCTTGACTTTTAAATACCTCAGAATTTTCCTAAGTTAAAAAAAATCCTATTTAACCCACATCGTGAAGTGGTATTACTGGTCTATAGTACTTCCCGCTACAAGTTACCAATGTGACAACTTGGTTCTGTGATAAATCCAAGCTATTGGGTGCAGTGCAGCACTATTTCTAGGAGAAAACCACACTACCGGTTCTAAAACTACTTACGATCAAAGTTTATACAAAAATCCTGTTATAGGTAGAGATTATTTGTACATACAAATTATTAGAGTTGACCCTTAAACGACTCTGAAATGCCTGGATCTACTTATACACAGATTTCTTAAAAGTATGATGCTGTAAATGTATTTTCTCTTCCTTATGATACTCCTTTCCCTAGCTTACTTTATCCTAAGAATACCACATATAATACAGCTAACGTACAAAATATGTGTTAATTGACTGTTTATGTTTTCGGTGAGGCTTCTGGTCAACAGAGGCTATTAGTTAAGTTTGGGGGCAGTCAAAAGTTACACACAGATTTTCAACTGAGTGGTGTATGGGCGGGGTGGGTGTTGTTCAAGGGTCAACTGTATTTCTTATCTCTACTCAACCCCCTGGGGTACTGGTTCAGAGATTAAGAAAAGCCACACTTATCTCTAAACCATGGGGCCAAATTCAGACCAGTCCCTGTTGCTGTCAATAAAGTTTTACTGGGACACAGCCACACTCATGCATTAATGACTTGCTTGCGGCTGCTCCGTACCCTCACGGCAGAGTCGAGCCGATGCAACAAGAGATCACATGGCCTGCAAAGCCTAAAATATTTACTGTCTGGCCCTTTCAAGAAAAAGCGTGCAGAGCTCTGCTCTAAGTCCTCTCTGGAAACCACTGGGCGACCCAGGTGCCAGGAAGGACAGAGCCAAACAAAGGGGCCCTGGCTCTGAGATCTGACACACGAGCCGTCACCCATGGCGTGGCCCAGGTGAAGCAAAGCTGCTTGGAGAAACATGCAGCAGCTCATTTCAAATTCCAGAAACATTCTTATGGCCAGATGGGCCCGTCTGGGAGAAGCTCAGAAGAAAAAAGTGCTACCAACACACAAGGTAGTCTGTCTTACGCAAGAAGCTTTTGCTGTTGTCACGGGACCTGGAGTAAAGCTTCCCCCTGGAAGGCTCTCACACCATCTTCCTCAAATATGTGAAGAGAAACCCTGTCTGCTGCCTTGTTTACCATCCGTCTCTGCACCTGGAAGAGGGGCTGGGGGAGGGCAGGCGTTCTCTGGCCGCCATGTCACCTCCAGTGCCTAGAAACAGGTGTGGCACATACTCAAGAAACAGGCACTATTCAGTTCTGACGTCAGGGTTCTGCATCACGGCCACTGAACAACGCCAGGAGTTCCACACCATTTACTAAACAATGATTATTGCCCCACACCGCCGCCCCACCCTGAGGTTCAAAGCTGTTGACGTCACTGCTTAGACTCCACAGCTCCCGATATTCTCACCTGCCTGAAGGAGCATGAAATATATGGTGCTTCGGCTGCATAAAATCTTTCCTTTTCTCCAGAGAGCAACAGAAGAAAGAGTAACTTTTACACTTAAGTTTTAGGTTTTGGCTTAAGTATTTTTGGTTCAGGGAAAGATGGACCAAGTAGCCACCGGGAGCTCAGATTTCTGTTCCTGTTTCCAAGAGGGCTGAAAAGACTAACAGGCTTACACTGCAACCTGTGAAGGGCAGAAGAGAGCTGGAAATAACAGGGTGGGGAGCCCATGACAAGAGGCCTAGCACCTGAAGAGTCCTTCTCCCTCCCCAGGGACATTTTCCTTGCAAGAAGTCTATTGTTGGCCGCAGCTGCTGGTTCACGAAGAACTAGGGAAGGGGAGGGAGGCAGTGTAGACACAGAAAACATTCTTCCTGGTGTTTCCCCAAGAGTGCTCAGCACAAACTGAGCAAAGGAGAAATTAAGAAACATATGAACAGTGGATATTTTAAAAATTAAAACTGAATCAGGAAAGAACTGAGAAGAGAACCCACATTTCTGTCTCTTTGATTACAACATTTCCTGCACTAGCCATGAGTCCCAAGAGAAGCCCTTCTCTTCCAGCCCAGGATCCTGAACCAAAGGGCCTTCGAAGGCCACAGGTTGATCCCTTATTCACCCACCATTTGCATTGACATGGATGGAACTGGAGGAGGGGATCATGCTGAGTGAAGTAAGTCAAGCAGAGAAAGACAATCATCATCTGGTTTCACTCACATGTGGAACATAAGCAATAGCTCAGAGGACCACAGGGGGAGGGAGAAATCGGAAGGGGGGAGAATCACAGAGGGAGACGAACCATGAGAGACCCTGGACCCCAGGAAACTGAGGGTTTCAGAGGGGAAGAGGGTGGGGGGAGGGGGTGGGAGGGGGTTGGGTATTGAGGAGGGCACATGATGTGATGAGCACATATGTATAACACACGTGTGTGCTATACATAACTAACGAATCACTGAACATCAAAACATCAAAAACTAATGATGTACTATACAGTGCCTAACTGAACATATAAAAAAATAAAATAAGAAAACCCCAGTAAACTCTGAATGTTGCCAAATTAGCTTGTGTTACTGGTTCCTCTTACCCCAGCTAAAGTCAAAATGTTCTCCAAGGATTTGGTCATGATGAGACGCTTCTTGGCACGGGTTACTGCAACATACAGTAAATTCCATTCATCCTCAGAAAACGACTCTAAAGAAAGTGAAGGGAAGAAACGCATCAGCTCAGAAGCCTGCTTACGAACTGTGTGTTCTCCTCTACACGTCCACTACCCCCCACCCCCCACCTCCCCACCAAGACTTGCTGGCTGTACACACCAACTTCGCCTACGAGCACCAACTCCAAAAACAAACAAAAACCTAACAGACCAGGGGCACAAAATGCTGAGTTTTAACCTGTGCCGCTGCTGGTAAACCCCAGGAGCCTGTCCACAGGCCACTCAACACCCGTGAGGCTCTCATTCACCCTCCCAGGTCTCTTCATGACAGCTCTGTGGGACTGCCGGGGAAACTGAGGCTCACAGAGGCCAAGCCACTTGGACACGTGAGCCAAGGCTGAGCAAGGGCCCAGGAGCCAAACCCAAGGCTACCTGTCTCCAAAGCCCACGTTCTTCCCTTTTCCTGACACCGTCTCTCTCTCTCTCTTTGGAACTGTCTTGGGCTGTCACATGACAAGCAGAGAAGTTAACACACATCCAAGGCTCCACTGCGTCCCTGAAGCCTGTCCCCTGACAGTCACCACACGCCACAATACAATGGTGAGAACGCGGCACCGAGCGGCTCATCCGTGAACACACTGCAAGCTTTAAATGGGCAGATTGTATGCTATGTGAATTAGACCTCGATAAAGCTGTTCTAAGACAAAAAAACAAAAAAAATACGCGAACATGCACTGGCCAGCAAGGGAAAAAAAAAAAGGTGGTAGCATATTAAATACTTTTCTTCCCCAATATGGAGCCACTGTTGGGGCTCCTGTGCCCCACTGTGCTCTAATTTACCTTCAGCAGCACATCTTTTTGTAATGTTACAGATATATTCATCAGAGACCAGTTTCTACCATTTCTATTTTCAGCCTGCCAATGTACGCTATGCCCCAAATTCTGAGCCCACGGTTAACAGAACGTTTGCTTGTTTCACAGGGTTTAATTCTAAGATTTAAAACCAAAATAGGGGCGCCTGGGTGGCTCAGTAGGTTGGGCGTCTGCCTTCGGCTCGGGTCATGGTCCCAGGGTCCTGGGATCGAGCCCCGCATCGGGCTCCCTGCTCAGCGGGGAGCCTGCTTCTCCCTCTCCCACTCCCCCTGCTTGTGTTCCCTCTCTCGCTGTGTCTCTGTCAAATAAATAAATAAAATCTTTAAAAAAAAAAAAATAAAAACCCAAAATAACCGCACGGATGCTCAGAAGATAACAACTTGCCTTGAGTATAAATTTATATAAAAGCAAACAAAAGATACAAAGTGCTTACTTTTTTATGATTTCTTGGCCTCTTTAGTAAAAAGGAGATTTAATTTTAAAAAAACACTTTGGGGATGCCTGGGTGGCTCAGTCGGTTAAATGTCCAACTCTTGATTTCGGCTCAGGTCACGACCTCAGGGTCCTGGGATCGAGCCCCGTGTCAGGCGCCATGCTCAGCAGGGAGTCTGCTTGAGATTCTGGCCCTCCGCCACTCCCCCACTCGCACATGCACACAGGTTCCCTCTCTCTCTCTCTCTCTCTCTCTCTCTCTCTCTCTCTCTCTCAAACAAATGAAATCTTAAAAACAACATTTTGGAGAGCAGGTAAATTGCTTTAAAGCTTTTATGGGGCTGGGCACCCAATATCTGATGGTGACACAGCCCCAGCTGAGGGCTGAAACAGACCCACCCTAAGCACAACCACCCTACCCACAGCCCTGAGACAGGTGGACCTGGAGGACTCGTTTTTCTCAAACACACGGTATAACAATAAAAAAACGAGAACTAGGAGGTGTTTGGTTTTTCTTCTAGAGGCCACAGCACCCAACAGAAAGCAAGGCAAGCAAAGGAAGCACTGCAGGTAGGCGGTGCGCAGACGCTCCTCACCGACTCTGAAGTGGGGCAGCTGCGCAAGGTTGTGCCTGGCACAAGGCACTTTCACAAAATCATCCAACACATGCACGGTGTCAAACTCCAAGCCTTTGGCTTTGTGCACAGTGCCCAAAATGTACTCTGGAATAAAAAGAGAGCGCACAGTTAGATGGGGGCTTGGCAGGGAAAGGCAGGAGAGAGGAAGAGACAAGCGTGCCCTTCCTGCCACGCTCCTAAAACTAACGGCGCTTCCACGACCCTTCCTTACCCGCGTGTCATTGGCGGGGGGGGAGGGGGCGGGCAAGAAACGACAGTCAGGAGAAAAGAAAAAGAGAGAGAGAGAGAGAGAGAGAGAGAGAGAAAGATGGAAAGATGGGGAAACAGTAAATTCAGCGCAGGCAGGTTAGTACGTCAGAATCATGCTCCAGAGCCCGCGGGGACTTGGCCAGCCCCTGCAGTCTGCAGGCAAAGGGACAGAGCCGCGAGAACACTGAGTTGCTTGCCCAGAGTCGCAGCCAGGGGCAGACCCCACGACAGAAGGGCCCCCTAAGGAAGAGTGGCAGCTCTGCTCCCCTTCCCCCCAGGCTTCCCGGGAGCGCCACAGAGCCCCACCAGGCCCCCCCGGAAATCCCCGCAGGAAGAGGGCCATCCGACCACCCACCTGCTGGGAGGTGAAGAAGCCACTGTTCTCCTCACCTGCAAAGTCCAGGTCTTCTATGTGGCACTTCGCTATCCTCTGCACCAGTTCTGGAATCCGGATGTTATACTTCTCAACGACTGCAATCTTGGCTTCCAGCTCCTTGTCCTCGGCTGCAGTCACGTACCTCTTCAAGCCACTGAAGCCTTCTTTGTGCGCCCATCTTCTAATAAACTTGTCTTTAATAACGAGGTTCTCTAAGGAGAACACACATTCGGGTTAACACGACAGGGCTCCACTAAGCTCCAGCGGCAGTAGCTCCACACTCCTAGCCAACAGCAGTGAAAGCCTGGGAGATCCGGGTTCTAGTCCCGACTGCATCACTAACCTGCTGTGTGACCCTGGGCAAGTCAGAAAGGACCTGTGCTTTAGCCTCTCCGTCTCCAAACTGAGGCTCAAGGGCCCGACCCTTGACATCCTTACCTACTTCACAGGGATGTGAAATAGTGCAGTGTGGAAAAGAAATACGCTACAGGATGTTAGAAGTGACCATCTGGGGCCCATGCAGAGGTTTCGGTGGGTAAAGGTGCCCAGGCAGACAGAAAGAGGGTGAGGCAGGACAGCCTAAGGGACCGACAATAGGAAGAAATTCAGCCTCCTAAGAGAAGGGTCTGGAAAGAGCTCTCCGTACCTCTGCACCAGGAGGCCTCGGGCATCCCACTCCTGATGGGAAGAGAGCCACACTAGCTCCACCCTTCTCCAGGAGAAAAATACGAATGCTCATTCAGAGCAAGCCTAGCCTTCTCCCGTCCCTCGTCACTGGAGCGCTTCCGTCCACTGCACCGGCCAGGAGGGTACTCACGTTTCTTCCGTTCTTCCTCCGGCTGAAGAAGGATCCAAATATCAATGATTCTGTCCAATCCAAAGGATTTAATCCCCTGAAAAAGTTTTTTGGTGGGATTTTTGGTTTTTTGCTGTTTTCCGTTTTGTTTTGTTATTGTCGTTGTTTTAACAAAACAAAGTAAAGCAAACGTAGAGATGGGATTTTGAAATGAGATGTTTTCTTGGAAACGATCTCAAATCGCACCCAAAGCACACAGACAGCGGGGAATTTCATCGAGCACAAAAGCACTAGGCTATCACAAAGCCTGAGCACAGAGGATTCTCCAATGCTAAGTCCTGGCTGCTCCCTCAAACTCTTCCTCTGTTTAAAAGGAAAAGGAGGGGGGAGGGAGGCAAGAACGAGCTGCATGCTGCTTTCTTGTCCAACGGGGGGGAACCGAAACCATCTACCTTCCAGGAACAGAAAAACGGCCGCGACGGAGGCTATGAGGGCACCTGAAGAGGACGTGTGGGGTGTGAGTCCTTACCACCGTGTCTCTGGAGCACAGGACTACGCTAGAGAATGTCTATAGGTCCAGACTGATGTTCTAGAAGGTCAGCTCCTGCAGGAGGGGGCCTGCTTGTGTCAGAGTGTAGCCCATTCTACCTAGAAGCGTGTGCTGAGCACTGCCTGGGACCAAGGCGCCACACTCCAAGGACCTGTCCTCATTTGGGGAAGGGACACGTAAACCGTTAACATAAAACAGAGCCCGAAATAAGCCAGCATGTCTTACAGCTGGAAAGCAGATGTGATCACGAGTGCGGACACATGCTCCAGACGACACGTGGGCGTGACGGAAGGACCACAACACCTACTGTCTGCCACGTCTGGCGTGGGCCACAGTCCAAGAGTGCTATTTTCTTACAACGATAAAAATGCCCAAATTACACTATAACCACTAGATGAATTACTACAGTCATTAACGAACAATGTGAAAGAAAAGATGCTTAAGTGTTGAGTAAAAAGATGCACACGTTTGTATGTATGCTATAATTGCAATTATGTAGAAATGTGTGTCTATAAAGACAAAGACGTAAATAGCAAAAGGGAAAATTATTATCTGAAATACTGAGATTTAGGGTGATTTTTTTTTCCCACTTAATTTCCAAAACTTCTGTAACATGGCTATCTAATCTTTATCCATAAAAGAGAGAAAACTCAGCACATCCCCTGATTACGATTCACTGAGTGTATTTATTGAGTGCCCACATAGTAAGCCCTCAGAAAACACTGTTTTTCACAAAAGGAGTGAATGTCTTTTAGTCCTATCGCTTTGTCTTGAAGAGTTAGAAAAGTCATACACGTGTCGTTTCACCCTAACTTCCCCGTGAACCAGGTAAAGGAAAGGCATGATTTTTGTCTTAGAGATGGAGAGAATGAGGCACACGGAAGTTGTGACTTGCCGCAAGCCACACAAAGTTAGTGACAGAACCAGAGCTAGAACCCAGGTGTGCAAACCCTCTATGTGGAGCCCGCTCACGCTTCCCGGCTGTGTTGGCAGCTCCCCTGTTCTTACACTAACGAACACCACACACCACAACACTCGCAGGTAGCCAGTCGGCAGCCTCATTGGCAGGGCCAAAGATGAGAAGGGCGTTAGTGTTCTAAAGAGTGGAAGAAAGGATCCTCAGTCCTTACTGGGTCTTTATAGGAACATCTGGCCTACATCATCAGAACGGCCTGGGCAAAGACTTCAGTCACGGCGCAGATGGGTCCCCAAACCCCAGATACTTGCTTGTGTAATAATCCTAATGAAGCCAAATATTTTCATTGGCTAGGCTTGTGTCTGTGCAGGAAGCAGTCAACAGAAATGTACTCTTACCCCAATCAGATGTATCCTCGCAGGGACTTCTCCTTCGGTCACCCGCACAGCCTCATCAAACACGTTGGCATTGGTCCGGGACAACAGGGCCACTTGGCCTTTGGCATCACCTCTAATGCCACCTTTTGGGAGAGAGCACAAACTCTGTGGCAAATCCAAATAAACAGGAAAACTAATTTTTGGAACAAATAAATGAAGAGTAACTGAACGCCTTACTCTGATGGTTTCCTCCAACCAAAGTCTTTTTCCTTACTCGCTTGCAGACATCCAAGATAGTAGCTCCCACATATGCTATTTCCACGCCAAATCTGAAACTCTGTGGGAAAACGACAAAACAAACGGAGTCAACAACCCCTCCCTGAAGTAGGTTAGCACATTTCTGTCCCCGTGAGTCCCGGCCTAGCCAAACCCAACTGTTGATTCCCCACTCATAAACCTGCTCACAATCAAATGATCACTGACTTGACTTCGAAGCTTTCAGAACTGCAGCTTCCCTCCTGAAACCTTCAGGTTACTATCTTCCTTTACGCCTTGCCCCCAAATCCAAATCTCCCACCACGGGACCTAGACTATTTTTCTCACCACTGCTACCAGCCCAGCTCAGCAACCTGAACCCCATGCCTCACCCACTTGGCCTCTCCCTCCCACGGCCAGATGCGTCTCTATGCCTCTGTCAGATGACTCTTGCCCGCAAGCCTTCATCAGGCCACAGCCTTGCTACAAAACAGGAAGAAGGTGATGCGTGTATTCTGAACAGCCCTCACAGCCCGGACAGCCTTGTTTCCTTTCATTCCCCAAGACCAATGGAAAACTTCTCTTTTTAATCAAATCTACCCTTCCTTCCAAATCAACGCAAATGAAAAAGCGTAAATTATACAAAAGACTGAGGGAGGGCCGGGGGGTTTCTCCCCTTGCCTCAGAGACTCCCTCAACATTAATTTAAAACAGCCGCCCCACACAGCCAGCCCCAAGCACCTTCACTTCCTGAGCATTCCCTGCACTCCCCGCCTTGGCACAGGGCAAAACGGTCTCCTACCCTTCAAAACACGGCCCCACACCCTACTTCCTTGATCACTGCAGCTGGAAAAACACCAAACGCATGGTACTTACTGCCCTTTTCCATTCACTCATGACTTAAAGTAATAAACTATGATG
Organism: Callorhinus ursinus; assembly: GCF_003265705.2. Taxonomy (NCBI): domain Eukaryota; kingdom Metazoa; phylum Chordata; class Mammalia; order Carnivora; family Otariidae; genus Callorhinus; species Callorhinus ursinus. The sequence continues at coordinate 11,043,746 of NW_027397098.1, forward strand.
TGCTTTGGTGAACATCAGTAATACTCAGGAAAACACGAGACTTTAGACAAATAGTACTTTGTTGCTACAGGACCATTCTGAGTGAGCCATAACCCAAAACATAAAATAAAATAACCACGAGTCCACACTGATATAAACAGATGATCGAGCAAGTAAGTGGGAGAGAAGATAAAAATCTTCTTTGCAGAGGAATTCTCAATAATTTCTGTAGATACCCCGACAGCCTCCCACAGACAGGTACTGGAAAAGGGAGGATCGTGACAGCTTTCTCAGAGAGCCGAGGACGCAGGAGTTGTCACGCTCACAGTGGCAGACACAAGTTTTCCAGATTTTTATTTCACTTGAAAGCAAGAATTTCATCTTGGGCAACAAACATTTGTCGGTTGTCTTCCCTGAAGTCACAGCTCACTTCCTTCATTTCTGAGGGAATGCCAAAGGCCCGAGTCTATCAGCTGCACTTTCAAGTACCAAACAGCAACGACACACAAACACATCCAGCTGAGCTCACAGCTCAATCCCAAGAGTGCTCTTAGTCAGACAGCCAACACACGTCCATACGCAGAAGCGCTTTATTCACACCTGCCACTTGCCCGCACAGAATATGAGAGACACGCCAAAGGGCCCGCAGTCCATCCAGTCTGCTGTCACACCAGGACGTTCCCGAGGGAACCGCTTTTGTTTGTTTGACTCTGAGTGCGTCGCAAGAAGAGCACGATGATGGCCGGCACCATCTGGTGCCACCGCCCTGACTCACGAGCAGGCGTCAGCGGTGCAAACGCGAACACAGTGACAACGGCCCACGCAAGTGTTGTGAACACGGTTTTGACTTTGCAGACCCCCCGAGAGCCACAGAGAACCACCACTTAGAAGCAAGGATCTGCTACGTACTGGGCGCCTGGCACAGGGTAACCACGGGAAAGCGAGGGTGGGGAACCACAATGCTTGCCTCTACAGTTCTGGGGACTGGAAGCAGAGAGAGCTCTTACCTGTGTGAGATAGAAGACGTGCGTGTGAGGGACTGTAAACAGAGCATTGACTGCACCGCGGAAGGTATAGATCTGCTGATGTGGGTCCCCTACAAAGATTTTCCCACATGGCTGAGACAGAACTATGTTCATGATAGCTGCAACCAATAAGAGGGACAGTAAGAGAGCTGAAGGAATGCCAACTCACAGAGCAAAAAGAAACCATATTTACGACAGAGATGAAAACGCTTCATGAAACGAAGCCAGGGCATGCTGGACAACAGAGTTGTCTCCCCTGCAGGACACGCAGGCAATGCAAAGAAACAACTGTATAATGGGCAAGAGAAACCATTTCTAAGCCTAGGAATGCAGATTATTTTTAGTCCCGGATAAATGATGGGAGTCTAAAAAAAAACCACATAAGCAAATAAAAAATGAGGCAAATTGTCTTCTCTAACATTGTAACTCAAAGCTCAAAAATGACCCCACAAAGGCACACTATTTTCTATCAGCCACTTGAAAAACACACAACACAAACTGTCCGCTCTAAGTTAACTAGCTTTTCCTACTCAGCGTGAGTCTAGGTCCCAATCGCCTGACGACCTATGCTTAGTCAGCGTTTTAAGAATAACCGAAGCAAAACAGTTACAGAAAAATAAATTTGCCCTGAGTGGGGGGTGGGGGGGCTGGTGAAGGACAACTGCTGAAATCCAAAGTCAAATAATAAAGGATTTCTGCGTGACTAAATGACCATTTGCTCCTCTTCTTTATGACAAATAAGAATAATCAACTTATTTCACATGTATGTCCTCTTACATAATCACGATGTTGTTTCTATGTGTTTGAGACTACTGATGTCCTGAATAGTTTATCACCTGGGGTACAGTCCTGGGCCTCATCCACAAAGATGGCGTCAAAAGAGGCAAGCAAAGGCTTGCTCAGCTGCCAGAGTTTCAAATAGCCTGAAAGAAGGGGGCAGTAAGCGTCAGAACTCACAAGCAGAGCAGTCACATTTAACAGGTATCAGGAGGCGGGAACTGGCATACCATCATGAGTCATTTGGTAAGCCTCTTCTTTGCATTCCCCCAACTTCCGCATGTTGTCCCAGAGTCGGCTGGCTTCAAGGACACCGTTCTAGAAAGCAAGTGATACGGCAAGTCATAGTTTAAGACCCTGGAAAAGACACCTCCTGAAATCACTTTCATTCTCACATACAGAGGTCCGAACGAAGGCACCATCAAAGCACAGTGAGGGGCAGTGCCCCCCCTAACCTTCCTCCGGCTCCACGACAGCCTTAGAACAATGCCAAGTGCAGAGAGGAGTAAGAAGCTGGGGCCATCCCAAGCCCAGTGATAAAGCACTGCTCAGAGTACTAGATCTGGGGCAGGTAGGGAGGGGGGTTAGAGCACAGGATATGACGAACCAGTTAAGGCTGGATTCATTCTCTAGATTTATGACTGACCACTAAGTCATACAAAGAATGGCCAGTGACTGAAAGGACGAGAAAAATCAGAAAAGAGATTCCTTATCTTTAGATTCTATATCCTGCAGACCCAGTGACAAGCTCCTACAAACCTTGGGTAGAAGGAGCCTCATCGGTTGAATTAAGAGGACCAGTGTGCAGATTAAGTAACATGTCTGAGTCCCCTTCACAGAACACACTACACCTCACGGCTACCACAGGCCTGGGAGTCAGACTTCTTGCTAGCAGTTTTGAAGAAATGCAAGACAAGCAGATCGTGTCGGCTCTTCCCATTTATCCTCGATCCCTGACACTGAAGATATTTAGATACTCACCAGCTTCTCACTCTGTTCAACCATGACTCTCTGTCCTTGGCTGTTCTTACACCAGATAGGCACGTGATCAATAGTCAGCTCTTCGTCAGCCGAGGCAAAGAAGTTTTCTAAAGTCTTACATACTAGCTTGGCCCTTATGAATCCACCTTTCCCTTCAGCGAGGACAGAATTGACCATGAAGGGGGTCAACTTGAAGAGATTCAATTTCTTCTTTAATTGGTACCTGTAATACACATCCCAAATGAACACTATTTGACCGTTAGCACTGCAATGTGGTATTTAAGTGTCTCCCCCCCACTCCAACCCCCTTCCCTACAGTGACACCACCTGGCCACCTTAAATGTCACAACAGGCTAAGGGTAAACAAAAGCCAGAGAAGTTGAACAAGGTCCATGCAAGATTTGAAATGGCTTCATCCAGCTTTCAGGAATTCTCAGATAATAACCCAGAAGATGAAGTGGCTCACGGCAGATGGCATTACGCCATGGTGTGCACTAGATTCCAAGAGGTCCCTAAGGGGACACTCAAGTTCCCTGAAGCTCTCCCATCCAAGGGAAGGCTAGTTCAGAGGCCCCAGGAGGCCCGGACAAGCGCACGTCAGCTGAGTGTCCCCCCCACAACCCCATCCAAGGGAAGCCTATCCGTCAGAGTGGTGACAGCCTGCACTCCAGACCAGTCATCTGGACTTCCTGTGCCTCAGTTCCATAGAAATGAGAATGTTCACCTCAGTAAGACACTATTATTTGCAAACAACATATTTTTACAGGTTAAAGTACAAATCACTAAATATCTTTCTATTTCCTGCCTATAAGTGGAGCTGAAAGCATTCCATTTTCTCAGTGTTGCTGTGTCTAAGTTCATATGTAATCATGATAATCACAACGGGAAAACCAGGAATTAAGACAATGATGGTGGTAGTGCCAATGCTCACTTCCGCCCGACGTGTCCATAGGCCATGGAATGAAAGGTTTTGCAGATGACATTGCTGGGGAAGACTAGCTCGGCCTGCTTTGCGATGCTCTTGTTGAATGTCACATACAGAAACCTGCTCTCAGACCACTTCTCAGCATACTTGACCAGGGTAGAGGTCTTCCCGGTGCCTGGGGAAGCCAAGAGGAAAGGAGGTGACCCTCTGACCAGGAAAAACTGTTCCAAAGGATGTCCTAATCAGGTCTTATCCATGCTTATCTTGCCTCTTGCTTGAGACCAGACCGTGACAAGTTTTTCAATACTGGTAAGGTGTAGTGAAAAGAGCGGCAGATTCTAAGCCAGATTAACCTGGGCTGGGATCGTGGCTCCTGGTTCTAGCTGAGCAGTGAAGGACGAGCCACTCGACTTCACTGACCATCAGTGTACTCCTCAGCCATGCGTGTGTAATGCTGACCTTGTAGGGTCTGGCAGGATAAAGACAATCATCAGGTACCCAGCAGAGGGACTCAGTAAGAGTACCTTTTGCTGGCCTAGGCATCAGTAATGCTTCAATGGCAAGAGCATGCAAGTGAGACTCAAGGATGCTTCTGGCCCATTCTGAGCTCTCCAGTGTGCCTTGTCTCTCCACCATTCGTTCGTTCAGTTATCATTCACTTAACAAGTACTTATGAGCACCTACTCCACGCTCAGCTGTATGCTAAGCACTGGGAGTATGTTAAAAAAAAAAACAAAAAACCATAAAGCAAGGTTCCTGTACTACAGTCTCATTGGGAAAACAATACCAACACAGTTGAAACAATGAGAGTATAATGACAACGCAGCAGACCAAAAAAAAAAAAAGAGTATGAAATTGGAAACAAAAAATCTCACCTGTAAAAGAAGAAAAATAGTACCTCTTTCCCTATCTAACAGGGCTACTGTTGTGAAGATTAATGACACGGTGCAGAAGTCTTTATAAAATGTGTGTGTGGGCTATACTTATTAAATAATTGGGCACCAAATAGTTAAAACAGATGATTAGTTACAATAAGAGTTCAGAGATCACATAGGACTCAAATGGCTAAAGAAGCCTCCACCAAGAAGAAACAGCAAAGCTGGGAGTCAGACAGACCATGACAAAGAAGGCAGGCGGGGGGAAGGCATGCTCTGGGAGAGAAACAGACCGAGTTATGAATTCTAAGTCCTCCACTTAATTGCTTTTAACCTGGGGCAAATCATTGTAATTTCTCTGAGCTTCAGATCCTTATCTATAAAACAGAGGTAACTAACCAACCTTCCAGAATGTTGTTAGGATTTAGCACAGTGCCAGGCACTGACTGAATGGTTGCTACTGTTTGTTTGTAGGATATTTAGGCAGAAAAGAAGCAGGAAGGAATTCCAGGTAGAAAACAGTATGGGCAAAGGCTCCGACAAGAGGATAACCAAGTACTTTAGGAGACCGAAAGTACAACTAGTTGACTAAAGCAGAATTACAGACGGCATATTTAGGAATGTAGGTTAGAATCCAATGCAGGGAGAGCCTCCCAGACTTTACCCGACAGAAATCAGGGAGCTACGGAAACACGGCCTGCCTCTCTGTGAACAATCAGTGCCTGGGCATATACAATGACAAATGACACGTTGGGTCAATCCTGGTGGTATCCATCCCACAAACTAATTCCTACGAATTATCTGTCCAACCAGGAGCTCCAGTGTGGATGCTCCCTGGAGCGGTAAAACAAAAACAAAAACAAAAACAAAAACAAAAAGAAAAACCAAGCATTCCTCAACTGCTTTTAAAATTATTTAACTGGGCGCCTGGGTGGCTCAGTGGGTTAAGCGTCTGCCTTCGGCTCAGGTCATGATCCCAGGGTCCTGGGATCGAGCCCCGCATTGGGCTCCTCGCTCAGTAGGGAGCCTGCTTCTCCCTCTGCCACTCCCCCTGCTTCTGCTGGCTCTCTGACAAATAAATAAAAATAAAATATTTTTTAAAAAGTAAATTCATTAATTAATTCAATTAAATTAAATAATTTAACTGCAGTAGTCGGATAATAGACAAAGGTGAGGAAATCCTGGCAGGTAGTAGGGAAGAGGAACGCAGGATAAGACGCATGAACCTGACTCTAATCCAGGAGTGCTGAGCTCCCTACCTGCAAATGCCATAATCTTTACCACCTGGAGAGGTTCCATCTTATGGCTCAGAATCAGCTGTTGTTCATGTGTAAGTTGGATGGCTGTTTTCTTGCTATAATCATTACAGAAGAGAAATTAGAAAAATAAAAAGGAATTCCAAAGACCAGGTGATGGACTGTCACAAAGCAAACAGGCAGATCGGAGGAACAAAATTAACCAAACGAAAGGCCTCCCCTTGGGGTGGTAAACATGTTCCAAAGCTAGTTAATGATGCTGGTTGCATACTCAGGAAATTTACTGAAAATCACTGAATTGTACAATTAAAATGGGTGAATTTTATGTATGTAAATTATACCTCAATGAAATTGTGAAGACAAAACACCTCTCCTCCTTAAGTATAAGAAGGAACCGAGAATAGAAGACAAAACACATACACACACAAACCCCTATATACATACCCTGGCCAAACTGATGGTTCCTCTTTAACTTGTCTGGCCTGAGTACAGGAATTCTCCTGAAGATACAGGCAATAGAAAATGTTGTAGTGAATCCTAATAGGGAAAAAGCAGATTTAGAGATTTTCAAATTAAGTCACAATCTCTATCTTGTTTTCCCTTAGATGTATTTGGACTCCTTACCATTTCTAAAAAGAAAATACCTACCACTATTTTATGGAAAAAAGGAAAAAAGGAAGGAAGGAAAGAAGGAAGGAAGGAAGGAAGGAAGGAAGGAAGGAAGGAAGGAAGGAAGGAAAGGAAGAAAGAGAGAGAGAGAGAGAGAAAGAAAGAAAGGAAAGAAGGAAGGAAGGGATTTTAAATATACCTAGAGCTGACCAAAGCCCTCTTGGAAAGCCCAGCTCTGGAAAGGTGCCTGGCTCCAGTACGTAATGGCAAAGGAGAGAGACCAAGACATGCTATTTGGGGAACAAGGCACTAGCTGTGACCCTAAGAGACAAATAATCATAAAAGCACTAAGAACCAGCTGAGGGGCGCCTGGGTGGCTCAGTCGGTGAAGCACCTGCCTTTGGCTCAGGTCATGGTCCCAGGGTCCTGGGATCGAGTACCGCATCAGGCTCCCTGCTCAGTGGGGAGTCTGCTTCTCCCTCTGCCTCTGCCCCTCCCCGATGCTTGTGTGCTAGCGTGCACGTGCACCCACTCTCTCTCTCTCTGTCAAACAAATAAATAAAATCTTAAAAAAAAAAAAGAACCAGCTGAAAACAAATGTAAATTCTACTCCAAGTAGTGCGATTCTTGTTCGACATCAACCTACTGTCATCTTTCTCAGACTCCTTTGCTCTGCTCCCTGCTTCTTGTAAGGTGATAACTGGTGTAGAAGCCTGAAGAACATTCTATCTTTAAAGGTCCCCAAGGAAGGGTGTTACACAGAGAACAAGATATGACCGAGGACTGGAAAGGAAACAGCCTGCAAGCCACCAAGAGGGGCCCAAGATGACACGGGAACAGTCAGCAGAGGCCCCCAAAATGGGCAAACAGCCTGCTAAAAGCCACTCCAAAGCTCTCTGGGTTCACAATAACCCCAAATTCTTCTCCCTCCATCACCAACTGCCCACATTTAGCGCATTGCTCCCCATCCCCAGAGTGAAAGTGATCTCTGAGCACAAACACCTTTAATAACACAACACTTCAATCTCCAGCCATATTATCTCCAGGTAAAGCGTGAAGAAATACATGAACACAACAAAACTCAACATATCCTACCCTCCATTCCTCCTCCCTGTCCTTGTGAACATGGAGAGAATCTGCAGGTTCGTATTTGCGCTTAAGGACGTTATTCACCCTTTGAGTATTTGTCTTGTCCCATGCCTCGATGCCGTGGTGTGGGATACAACATAACTGACATTAAATAAACTGAAGCATAACTCAGAAACACAGCAAATACTCTGACATTTCTGGAGCATGCGAGTTCCATGCCTGAACTCCACCAAGGACAACTGGGCCACAGCTCACATGGCGCCCCCAGCCATGTTCCTCCTAAGGCTCATGGATTCCAGAGAAAGGAAATCCCCTCTGGGCCTTCTGCTTCTCCAGGAAGGGCGGCAGCAGCACACCACCCACCTCCAGGTCGGGGATCAGGGCCCTCTGAGAGCTGCCCTTCACGGCTTGGGTTTCATTCTGACCCCTTGCCGTGGCCTACGTCAGCTTCCCTCGTCTGGCTGCTGCCGGCCTCACGGAACCCTGGGCCGGTCTCCCTCTTCTTCACTACAGTCCTGCCACACCGGACCACTTTTCTCTTTTTGTATATACCAAATTCATTCCCGTCTTTGGACCCTGAAATTATCCACACCTTCTGCTAAAAGCTCTCCCCTCAAGTCTTAAAATGTCATTTTAAAACTGACATTCAGGTGTTATTTCAAATGTCACTTCCTCAGAGAGGCTTTTCCCCACCCAATCTAACGTAGCGTTCCCCACCTCCCTTGCCGGTCACCCAGTTCGTTTTCTTTGTACCAATTTTCACTCACTACAATGTTCTTGTTTAACGCACTTACTTACGCAGTACCTGCCTCCCCTCCCTGGAACACACAGTCCACGAGAGGACTGGAATAGCGGCTGACTCATTCACGGGGCGTCCTGAGTGCCCGAAAAACGATCTGACACGCAGCACGTGCTTCAGACCTGCTCTCTCCCAGCTGCCCTGTGCACACCTGCTGGCGAGTGAAACCACGACGGCCACTCCGAACGAAACACCCACGTGCTAGAGACGGGAAGGCAGGAGAGACTCAGCCACAATGCTTACATCTCATCCCAAGAGAGCAACAGAGGAGCCAAACCCTAATGCTTCCTTAGGAAAATATAGCCACGTAGGAAGAAGGAAAAGGCTCCTTTTAGCAAGGGGACGTCAGGTCAGGCTGCAGCAGCCTTGAGTGTCCGCCTGCCTCAGCGCCGTTTCGCAGCCGGACGGCACGTGCTGTTCGCAGGGCACGTCTGGTTCTCACAGCGCCTTCCCTTTTCCGCCGCGAGCACGGGGCGGGGGCCCTGGGACATCCACGGCTTGCCCAGCGCAGGGCCTTTCTGTCTTCCTCCCACCGCTTTACCGGTTGCTGATGTTGACCCCCTTCTCCCTCATGGCGTAGAGAAGCACAGCGATGCAATACAGGGTCTCAGTGATGTCTGGCATGGTCACGGTGGAGCTGGGCCTCCGGAGGCAGAACAGCAGCTGCTGGATGTCATTCACGCTGCTGGACAGGAGGACGATGGCCGCTACCAAAGCCCACACGTTGACACCCTGTGGAGGGAGGCGGGCCGGGGAGAAAAGACCCAGAACACGACTAATAAAGCCGCATCAGACAGCCAGCAGAAGAGCCAAGTCTCAGACTGCCCGAGCCGAGGGCAAACTTCCCACAGGACTTCTGGAAACACGGCAACCTTTCCTTTCAGCCTGGATTCCTTTCTCCTCATCACTTCTGGATTTGAGTTCTTAGTTTTCTTTCTTAAACAACATTAATAAAGGATCTAACATAGGACCTTGCCTAGAGAGGATATGCCCACCTCCCCACCATTCCTCTCCAGGTCGGTGTGAGCCCTCGGGTCCACAGACCCAACAGGTCAGAGCAAGCTCACCGGGCAATGGAGGGGAGACGCAAAAGAAGACAGCGGTCTCTCGGGGACAAAACCAAGACTGACAACTCCCGGGCATTCAGACACCAATCGACTATTTACTTCATGGTATTATTTAAGTTGATTGATATTTTAATTAACTAATGTTACTCTGATGTTTTAATTATCTTTAAACTTCTAATGTTTCAATTAATATTAAATAAATGATTGAAAATTTCTTATTATGGACACAGTATACTCATACTCTAGTAGTATCTAAGAAAATGTTCATGAACGTGGAAATAGTCAAATACTGGAAAAGTATCTTTCTCATTCTTCACTTTACTACAAGTATCCCGGTTATAATTTCAGGGTCCTCTCACTCCAACCATCTGTGAAAGCACTCTCCCCCCACTATCACCAACAATCACTTCACTAAAGACAGAAAGACGAAAACACATGGCTGGATTTGCAACTCTCTGCAGGTTGCAGAACACAGGCTGAGGGTGCACGTAGCTTCCAAGATAAAATTTAAGAACCCCTGATCTAGGGCACCTGGGTGGCTCAGTTGGTTAAGCAACTGCCTTCGGCTCAGGTCATGATCCTGGAGTCCCGGGATCGAGTCCCGCATCGGGCTCCCCGCTCAGTGGGAAGTCTGCTTCTCCCTCTGACCCTCTTCCCTCTCGTGCTCTCTATCTCTCATTCTCTCTCTCTCTCTCAAATAAATAAATAAAATTAAAAAAAAAAAAAAAAAGAACCCCTGATCTAGATAAGGAGCCACAAGACCGAGTCAGGTACAACTGATGAGTCACTGAACTCTACCTCTGAAACTAATAATATACTGTATGTTAATTAATTTAAATAAAATAAAATTTTAAAATAAATAAATAAAAATAAAAAAATAAAAGGTCATCTGTCATATCAACACCCAAAGATATGGGAATGGTCAGCATTTTAGTGTCTTTTCATCTTATTATATATAAGCAGTAAATAAATTTTATTTTTTTACCGAAAAAAAAAAAAAAAGCTAAGTCAGGAAACTGAAGACTATTTCTAGCTTCCCACTGACTCATGAGTGTTTGTAGAAGAACCTTCATTTCTCTGGTTCTGTCAACAACCCAGCGGTTGATAATGCAATGGGTTACCTTGTAAAGAAATTCTTACTAATCAAAGCTTTCAGAGGCCAGATGACCATCCTCTGTTGCAGATTTCCTCCACAGAATGGGAAATTGGATTAAATGCTTTTGAAGATTCCTTCCCAACTGAAGAATCTATAACAATGTGGCCTGTTATTTCCATAATGAGACCAATGACAAGATTAAGGCTTCAAAGCAGAGATTAAAGGAAGATTGTGAGGGGCACCCGAGTGGCGCAGTCGGTTAAGCGTCCGACTCTTTGATTTTGGCTCAGGTCATGACCTCAGGGTTGTGAGATCGAGCCCGGCATTCAGCTCTGCACTGGGCATGGAGCCTGCTTAAGATTCTCTCCCTCTCCCTCCGCCCCCCCCAACTCCCTCTCTTATAAAAGAAAAGGGGGCGGATTTTGAAAATACATCTAAGTGACTTAATCGCCACTATACTTTCTCGAGAGGAGAAAGGGTGTCTCCTCTGCCTGCAATCCCCCCCGGCCTCTTCACTTACGGCAGCCGCCACATAGAGATCAGGGAGGTGCTGACGCACGCATGCCTCTGCCTCAGGAAGGAGGAGGTGGTCCCTCAAACTCCACAGCACCCGTCCAGGGTCCACGCTGGGGGAGCATTTAGTCGTGGCCGTATAGCTGTACGACATTCACAGCAGAGTCCGTGAGAAAGGGGATCCTAAGTACTAATACATGGGAAGGGACTTCCGAATAGGTCTTCCTCCCAGTAGAAAAGCCAACTCACCGGATGAGATTCAGCACACATAAGTCTGACTCCTTCTCAATACCATAGTTCAACAGGATGCCATCCACTTTGCTCACAGCTTGCTCTTCATTCATCAGGTATCGATGATACAGCTTTTTCCAAGGAATGAACTGAATAGTTCAAAAAAAAATGCACAATAACATGCAGGCAATGGCCATGAGACAGCAGATTAAGCCACAAACATATGGACAACCTTCTGACACTTGAAAAGCACGTACAGCTCACAATTCAAAAGCTGGGCAAGTAGGGTAGAAACATTACACACATTTTGTCTGGAAACTGGGAGAATTGGGTGTTGGTTTTGGTTCCAACACTAACTTGATATAGAGTCTGGGAAAAACTACTGTGATTTCCCTCGTCAGGACACTAACAACTCCAAGTTTCAATGAAGATCAAATAACATGAGAACTGTGGCTGGGGGCACCTGGGGGGCTCAGTCAGTTAAGCATCACCTTCAGCTCAGGTCATGGTCCCAGGGTCCTGGGATCGAGCCCCGCATCAGGCTCCCTGCTCAGAGGGAAGCCTGCTTCTCCCTCTCCCTCTGCCCCTCCCCACCAGCTCGTGCTCTCCTCTCTCTCTCTCTCTCTCTCAAATAAATAAAAATAAGATCTTTTTTAAAAATCAAAAACAACAAAAAAACCCAGCAGTGGCTGTACTAATATCAGACAAGAAAAGGCTCTGTATCAAAAACTATTCCAAGAGAAAGGAGATTATATAATGATGAAAGGGCCAATTCACCAAGAAGATATAACAATCATAAAATCAAATGTACCAAATATCAGAGCTCCTCAATGAAGGGAGCAGACAGACAGAACCAAAGAGAGGAACAGACAGCAACATGATAGTCCTAGGAGAGTTCAATACTCCACTTTCAAGAATGAACAGAACAATCAGACAGAAGATCAATAAGGAAGCAGAGGATGTGAACAACAGAAGACCAAGGGGACCTAACAGATAGATACTGAACATTCTACCCAACAACAGCAGCATATACAGTCGTCTCAGGTACATGTGGAACACTCTCCAGGACAGATCACATGCTACGCCACAAAAACAAGATGAACCCGGAGAGGGAGACAAACCATAAGGAACTCTTAAGCATAGGAAACAGACTGAGGGTTGCTGGAGGGGAGGGGTGAGGGGGTGGGGTAGCTGGGGGATGGGCATGAAGGAAGGCACGCGATGTGATGAGCACTGGGTGTTATTATGTAAGATTGATGAATCACTGACCTCTACCTCTGAAACTAATAATACACTGTATGTTAACTGAATTTAAATAAAAATTTTTTTAAAGAAGAAAAAAACAGATTTTAAAAGATTAAAGTTATAGAAAGTATCCTTTTTGATCACTATGGAATGAAACTAGAAATCAGTAGCAGAAAGAAATCTGGAAAACCAGGGGCGCCTGGGTGGCTCAGTCATTAAGCGTCTGCCTTCAGCTCAGGTCATGATCCCAGGGTCCTGGGATCGAGCCCCGCATCAGGCTCCCTGCTCGGTGGGGAGCCTGCTTCTCCCTCTGCCCCTCCGCCTGCTTGTGTTCCCTCTCTCGCTGTGTGTCTCTCTCTGTCAAATAAATTAGAAAATTAAAAAAAAAAAAAAAAGAAATCTGGAAAACCTGCAAGTATGTGGGTATTAAACAACACACTCTTAAAACAACCAATGGGTCAGAAAAGAAATCATAAGAAATTAGAAAATACCTTGAGACAAATGAGAACAAAAATACAGCATACCAAAACTTATGAGATGAAGTGAAAGCCATGCTCAGAGAGAAGTTTATAATTGTAAACACCTGTATTAAAGGAGAAGACCAAAAATCAACAACCTAATTTTATACCTACAGGGACTAGAAAAAAAGCTAGCAGAAGGAAGGAAATAATAAAGACCAGAGATAAATGAAATAGAGAAGAGACAAACAAACAAACAAACAAACAAAAATCAATGAAACTAAGAGTTGGTTTTCTTAAAAGATCAACAAAATTGACAACCCCTTCAGTAGACTAAGAAAAAAAGAGGAGATTCAAATAACTGAAATCAGAAATGAAAGAGGGGACATTACAGCTGAAACCAGAAATAAAAGGACATGCACAAATTGGACAACCTAGAAGAAAGGACAACCCAAGGCTGACTCATGAAGAGAGAGAAAATCTGAACAGACCAATAAGAAGTGACTGAGGGGGTAACCAAAAACCTCCCCGCCCAGAAAAGCCCAGGGCCAGATGGCTTTACTGGAGAACTAACTGAGCATTAATTCCTTCAGAAGAACTAGTATCATTCCTTCTCAAACGCTTCAAAAAAAACTAAAGAGGAGGGAGGACCTCCAAACTTACCCTTGAGGCTGGCATAACCAGAGAAAGCCAGAGAAAGATACTATGAGCAATGAAAAGAAAATGAGAGTTATGGCAGATCACCGGAAATAAATATGTCACATCCTTGTTGATGAAAAACAGCATCAGTCGACCATTTCAAGAGGTAAATATAAGCTGGGGTGGCCTTCCCCAGATCTTCTCAAGCAGAATGGAGAAAACTCACTTATCCCCATCTGTGACTACTCAGTTCACACGGGAGACATCTCAGTTTAGTGGGAAGAAATACTATGACACAAAAGACAGTTCACATCCAAAGGCAGAAGAACAGTTCTCAGAAAGTAGGAGACAAGACCTCAAGCAAAGAATGAAGCAAGAGTGATAAGAAATTTCATCCAAAACCTTTTGTGCTTAGAAGAAAAACGTACTAAGTCTTCATATGTCTACCTTGCACTCCATCCCTAAATTAATTTTTTTAAAGATTCTATTTATTTATTTGAGAGAGAAAGAGAAAGAGAGAGAGATTGCATGAATGAGGGGAGGAGCAGAGGGAGAAGGAGAGAGAATCCCAAGCAGACTCTGTACTGAGTGCAGAGCCCAATGCAGGGCTCAATCCCATGACCCCGAAACCACAACCTGAGCCAAAACCAAGAGTCCTAGACACCCAACCAGCTGAGCCACCTAGGCGCCCCTCCATCCCTAAATTTCTAAACTTCACTATATTTGAAGGGAGAGTTCATCTTTATTTGTAGGGTTTATCCCCAGTGGCTAGTCTAAGGGATATCACAAGCCAAGCAACACATGCTCCCAGCCGTTGGATTTACCCTTGAACCCACAGCTGGGAGGGAAGAAGTGTAACTGAAGCACCAACAGAAGGGCAGGGCACCAGAGTAGTGACAGGACAGAGTCAGCACTAGAAGTCTCTTCTGAGAGCATGGGCTGCCCACTGTATCAACGGCAAGAGGGACACCAGGGTGATTCCACACAAGACTCATTTATGAATCACCTACTGTATATAAAATATCATGAGGCACAATGGAGAATGCAAAAACAAACAGGACCAGCAGTCTTCCATCCATGAACCAGTAATTTAAAAAAGAAGGAAGGGGGACACCTGGTGGCTCAGTCAGTTAAGTGCCCAACTCTTGGTTTTAGCTCAGGTCATGATCTCAGGGTCATGAGATCAAGCCCTGAGACAGCTCCGCACTCAGCACAGAGTTAGCTTGAGATTCTTTCCCCTTCCCTCTCCCTCCCACTCTGCTCCTCCCCCTGCTTGCTTACACTCTCTCTCTCTCCCTCTCTCTCTCTCTCAAATAAATAAATAAAATCTTTAAAAAGAGGTGGAACATTCTCTAAACTGTAATGCAGAAAGTGATAAGCTTCAAACAGAGGTATAAATTGCTACAGAAGCACAAGGAAGAGAAAGTGAGAAATTTCTATTTCACTTTCCTAGGAATACAGTGAAGGCTTGAAGACATGAGATGTCAACAGAGATACAGGGACCCTTTACATGGGATGGGGGTGGGAGGTAGCTGGACCAACCTACAGAGGGGAAGGAATATGCAGACTATGGCTGGGATGCACAAAATCACTTGTGGTGGACAGAATACAAGGATATGCTGAGAGGCGGGCAATGAGGCTGTAAACAAACACAAGGACAAACATGGAAAGCCTTAAATGCCTCCAGGGAATTCGGGTATTATTCTGGAGGCAAAGGGAAACTACCATTTCTGAAGAAACAACAGAATCAGGTCTGTTTTAAGCGAAGCTAACCTGTGTGCTTTTCGAGAAAGCATCACAGAGCCACAAGCGTTCTACGTACCAGCGGATCACTGATGATCTCTCTCCAAAGGTGGCATACTAGGCTCACATTCCAGTAGAGATCTTCCACGGGGAGGAAGGCGAAGATGTGCCTGAGGACTTCACTGGGCAGGCTGCATATGTGGCTCTGGGGTTCCTGGCAGGGCAAGGTCCCAAGAAGCCCGTAATAAGAGTCAGGAATGGGATCAGGACCAATGTCCTCCACTTCCTGGCCAGGTTCTCCAGACTCTGCGGAGCGCCGTGACAGAGAGTCCTCGGCTTCTTGCCTGGCTTCCCTGGGTCTTGCGCACGACAGGGATAAACGATGCCGTGGCGTCTTTTTAGAAACCCCATCCCACTGACTGGTCCCTGTCCCTTGATTTCTGTCGTCCTCAAAGGACCGAGACCGCTTCCTTGCAGGCAGAGCAGACCCCGACGAGCCCAGTCTTACTTCTGCATCACCTTCCTGAGGCAGGGCACAATTGCTCTCTGCAGCGAAGATCATTTCCCCCTCCGAGTCCTTAGAGGTGTCCTGGCCCACAGAATTGCTTTTGGCCATGTCATTGATGCACCGCTGCTGGCCGGCTGGGAAGAATTCAGTGTTGTATCTTGGACATCCTTGACCTGGACAGAGAACCCACACACAATGAACAAGACAGGAAGGACCGCCGACCCTCTGCTGATCCAAATGAGAAAAGCTCATGAGAACAGAGACAAGGATACAGCTACTGGCCAACTGATTATATATATGTAGCTTAATCCAGAAAATATTTCTATTTGGCTCTATCACGTAGTCAGACACACACATGGGAAGGGAGGCAGACACCAGTCTCCAGATGGTCTGAGGAGCACGTTCTACCTTACAGTATGTACATACTGAACACCCGAATGGACAGACAAAAAGTCAACAACCGCTCACATGAACACACCCACTTACGAGAACTCACTTCTCCTGCCGCGTACTCATACGACACAAAATCTAAGTTTGCTTAAGGAGAAAAGAAAATGCTTCAGGTTATCAGGATTCAGGAAAACCCACTCTTTGCCTCCCTTAAAACCCTTTTAATTTATTTTTATCTCCTCCTGTGAAGCTAACACATTAACTGATTTTAAAATAAAAAGAAGGGAGTCAGAATTCCCTTCACACGATGAGGGTGATACCTAACCTAGTCCACACATTTATTCAATAGGCGTTCATTCAGCACCTATAATTCTGAGACAAAGAGAAAGTGAAACATGGCCTATACAGTCCCTGATCTCAGACTTTCATGCACTTAAGGGAGTCCAAATGGTGATTTCATGCATCACCACTGTATTTTTAAGCCCTATCGTAGAATGCCAGTGAAGTATTTAAATGCCTTATCAATATATAACAAAATACATGGTTCCTTCCTGAAGTGGCTGTAGCCGGAATTCTTACTGTGGAAAATGAGAGAGTGGAAGAAGACTAGGATTAGCCTTTAATAGAATTCATGAGATTTAATATTTTTTCTATGTTAGAGGAAAAAAATATAACTGATCCTGGGGCAATCTGATAGAAACCCAGGGCTTAAAGGCAACAGATCTGGGTGAAATCCTGTTATTTTCTAATTGTGGCATTCGATCACACCAACATCCACGAAGAACCCGCTACGTGCTCAGTGCCAGGACTCCACACGGAAATGTACACACGCTGACAAAGTGTCTGTCACTGAACTCACGACACAGAGAAGTTGACTTCTACACACAAAACAAACAAAATATCACCACTGAGTTTAAAACTGCCTCATACATTGGTTATGGTAGTTCCAAAACGTGACAAACACGTATTATAATAGCTAGATGACTAGGTAGGATTTGAGTTGGATTCTGAAATTAAATATATCAAAGGGAAATAAGGCAATCGGGATTCTCCTGATGGGTATTACTAACAAAAGTAGGAATTCGTTTGGCACCTAGATGGGCGAGAAGAAAACCAAAGTGCCAGAAGTAGAATTTGCATGTAATTAATAATAAATACCAGGCGACGGCAAGTCCGAACTTGCGTCCATAATAGTAACAGGGAAACACTTCATGGCAGGTGCTGAGCGGCAGGACAGAAAATGGAACTCAAGGATATTAACTTGACGCTGTATGTTCCAGCCGATCTGGAAGAAATAACACCTGAAGGCAAGGAGAAGGGGCCCTGCAGCAGCCGGGCACGAGGTGACAAAGGGCACAGTCCACCGTGAAAGCACGGCATGGGGGCATTTTGGAGCAAACTAATGGCACAGTGGGCTCAGTGACAGACCACTAGAGAGGAGGAGCAAGACGCTGGCGCACGTCTTCCACCACGCTGTGGTACAGCAAGCTAACGCAACTCGTTCTGCCACGTTTTCCCGGGGCTTTGGCCAACCGCTACCATAGGATGCCATTTTCACGGAAACTCACAAATAATGAAAAACGTGTCAAACTACTGCAACAGGACTACAAGATCACAGCAGCAATATTTACAAATACCAGGAGATAGTCAAAGGTCACACACACTACAGATTTGGAAATGCAAGGTATTTTTGGAAGACATACCCCTAGTCCCTCTTTTTGTTCTGGGTCTAGGATAGAGACCATGGTTCAGGTCTCTGTTGGTCCATCTTTGACCGAAGGGCTGGGTCACAGCCAAGTGACTCCGAGCCAAATGTTGGCAGTCGATGGCCGTAAGGTGCTTCCGTCTCACTGTTTTGTACCAACGGGCAGAAGAAATAGGACACTCGTTAGTTATCACCAACTCTACAAGTGAGCCAGCAGCTTATACTTAATTTTCAGGAATCGAGTGACTGTGGACCACCCCAGCCAGCCCTTTCCTTCTTGCCTATATTCCTATCCACTTTTAATCATTTCCTAATCTCTTAGTATTTCCTCCTTAGAATTTAAAAATCTTAGGAGAGCCTGGCTGGCTCAGTCAGTAGAGCATATGACTCTCCATCTCAGGGTCGTGAGTTCAAGTCCCAAGCCCCGCACTGGGCATAGAGCCTACTTTACAAACAGAATTTAATAAATTCTTTTATTTATTATACCTTCTGGAAGCCCTGGTCGTGAACTCTTTATTCAAAAAGAAGTTGCCACTAATGTGTAAGTTGAGATCCGACATCTTTTCTTTGACTTCAGCCAGGCCATTTATATTCCCATAATGACCGTAAGTATTTAAGAGCTGGCTACAGCTTTGCAAAAATAAACTCACTCATCATCCCCGGTATACACTAGCTTCTCCAAGTCTCAGAAGCAGAACGCAGTGACTAATGAGACAGTCCCTGTAAATTCCTGGAGGGGACCACCGTGCATGGCTCTCAGCCCCCAGGGCATCTCCATACTAGCACTGATGTAAGGGGAAGGACTGATGCTCCCAAGCAGAAGAGAATCACACCCACTCTCGGGGATCTTCAGGAGGAAATTTCATACCCTCCCTTAGCAACGCATCGCAGCAGCAACTGTGCCTAGAGTTCTGTCTCAGAGTATTGACACAGGTAGTTTCAGATTAGTCATTGTGCATCAGGTAATTCCTTTTCACATCTAACCAAGACTTTCCTGTTTCTGTGTCTGTTAACACGTGTAAGATCTAGCTACCTCCTTCTGGCATTAAATAGAACGGTTATACTAAACGTTAAACATTTTGAATAGTTACACTTTAAAAAAGAAAGGAGGAGGAGAGGGAGGACAAGAACAGACACAACACAATGAGAGTCATCTTTACAGAAGATGGTCAAGAAACAGTAAAATCCATCCCTGTCAGTACCATATTTTTACAGGTCCTAAAAATACTCGAGTACATTCCAGTGTCAGATGCCAGAATCTCACTCAACATTTCAGCATGAAAATGTCTAAAACCAAGTCACTGATGGGTATGACGAGCACAATTTACTTTTTTTTTTTTTTTTTTTTTTTTTACCATTAATCCCCCTCGGCCCTTAGCTTCCGCAGAAACAATCCTTCCAAATTTCAGTTCATTCTTTCAAGGCTTAAACAGAAGTTTTAGAACAAAAAAATCTTCATGAATATTTTAAAACTTAAAATAATGATTTCTACATGCAAAAATAGTTGCACAAGCCCCTCTAAAAGGATGCTAGAGCCCTTCTACTATGTGAATTTAGAGGCTAGAGGCAGAGACAGAACCATGAAGCACGGAGCCGTTGATACAAACACGCCCAGAGGGATCAAAGCAGCAAGTGTAGGGAGAGGAAGGGGCACCAGTGTGAGCCCCTGGCCCACCACACAGCAGCTGCCAGACCTCAGGACACTTACCTCTCTAAGACTTGGAGGTGTTACAACGTTTAAATGAGAAAATACACCCACAAACAGTTGTTGAACTATAAAACCCCACACAAACATACCCCTCTGCTTACTCTACTTAACAAAGCTTAGCTATGACTGATTTGCATAAAACACAGAAATAACTTTCAAATTATAAAGATGCCACCTAATGGTAAGACATGAAGTGCTTTAACAGTCCAATCACAACCATGTCTGTATTCCTGGGAATATCTTAAAAAAAAAAAAGTAATATAACTTAATTACTTATTATAAACAGAAAATATCCCCTCCAGTTTAACGGTTTTATAACTGATTTTTTCGTTGCTGTTGAATATATTCCTTGACACTAACAACCAAGAGTCTTATTCACACTTACAGAGGCAAAAAATGAACGTGCACTTTGTCTACATTAAAAAAACAAAATACATTTGAAATTTTCTACATTGAAAAAAATAAGCTCGACGTCTGATTATTCTTTTTTTTATATACAAGGCACGACTTGACCACTTCTGCCTCAAACCCTTCATATTACAAAGTCAAAAACTTAATTATTTTGCCCGAATGGGGACTCCAGTCAGACTGGCAAAAAGACAGAAGGTAGAAATACAGTGACCCTTCCAGAACACTGACAAGTCCTGGCCCCTAATTTGGGTGCTCCAAGCACACTTGGTTCAACTTACAGTAGCAGCTGCAGAATTCCAACCAATAAACCCACTAACACTGCAGATCCCAAGTATGTGACTGGTCTTTGCTTCTCTGGCTCTTCAAATACCCCCAACTGTTTCAGAGCTGGCAAACAGAACGTCTAGAATTAGAACAGGAGGTAACAGCAAAAAGCTACTAATAGACAATATCTTATTTAACGAAGGTGAAGGTCTATTGCCAAACTGGCCTGGAGAGGAAAATCTGTCGTGGATAAAAATCACAAAGGAATAAGATTAACATCAGGGGCGCCTGGGTGGCTCAGTCGTTAAGCGGCTGCCTTCGGCTCAGGTCACGATCCCAGGGTCCTGGGTTCAAGCCCCGCATCGGGCTCCCTGCTCAGCGGGAAGCCTGCTTCTCCCTCTCCCACTCCCCCTGCTTGGGTTCCCCCTCTTGCTGTGTCTTTCTCTGTCAAATAAATAAAAAAATCTCTAAAAAAAAAAAAAAAAAAGATTAACATCAAACCACTCAAATCCATATGATCTAGGGCCTTGGGGCCAGTGCAGACCTGCTTAGCTTACTGGGATGAGTCGGGTAACAGAAGACGTCTAACAGACGGTAGAGACACAGAACCAGTTAGAACACTGGGGTCCGTCAAGGGTTTAGATGCCCACTCAAATCTACAATAGACCCTTAAATTCAGCTTTGGCAAACTGTTAAACAAGACAGTAGCTGACAGCAGGTGTGTAGAGAAGAGGTACTGAGACAGACGCCACGCACCTGGGAACTCTTTCTGTAAAAAGTACCTAAGAATGGCTTTATCCCAGCCCTCCCCAGCTCTCCCCAGCCAGCTATCTGTAACAATGTGCCACAATGAAAACATGGGAGGCACTGATAATGACCATCAACTAGTGGGTAATGTCCTAATCACACGCCCAGGCGTCAGTCAGTCAGTCAGCTGCTCCCAGTATTCTGTCTTTTCCACTACTGTACCCTCTGAACTTGGCACAGTACCGGACACATGGCACCTGTTCAGTGAACGCTGAGAGAGGAGAAGGAGAAGACAGCAGGGAGCGTGGTAAGGCCGGGGGGCCCAGGACCCTAAGCTCCAGATCACTAGGAATTTGCTGCAGAACTACTCTCAGAACTGTTTTCATGGGGAAACTGGCAAGGGCAGACCACATGAGAAAACATCAAGAACACCCAAAAGGAATAGTTTTTGGAAAACTAAGTTACATGGACAGAGTAGGCTCTTATTTACATATTTATTTTGTAAAATACACCAGAATCTTAAATGTTTGTTGAGAAGGTGAAATGCCTGCAGAAATCTTACAAAGGCACAAGAGCAAAAGAAAGACCTAACAGGAGTGAGCAGAATACAGTATTCTGCTTCCAGACAGTTCTGGTCAATTCCCATGGATTCCAGCATGAAGCCATCGCGGAAGGAGCTAAGGGTAAGAGCGGAGGAGTAGGGGCGCCCAGGCTGAGCGATCTGGCTTCTGGATATGATCATCTCAAGTGGCGTCACCTGAGCCACCCATGAATGCTGACCCGGGAGGCAGAGTTACCACTTTTATTGGATTTCCGTATCAAAAATTACTTTTCTGACTTCAGCTAGAGGTCAGAAAAACCAGACTGCGTTTTATCTGAGTCTCAGACCTCTGAGAGATGAAGTGCTTCACTCAACTCAACTGGGAGCCAGAGCCCTGTGTCTGTCTACCTCTGGAGTCGCACAAATCACTGAACTGTGGATCAACGTGGGCTACCTTCCGATTGGGAGTCAGAAGATCTCCTCTACTTGGCAGGTGTATTCCACACTTAAAGCCTCAATTCCCTTATCATTAAAAATGGGGACTATAATAACCTGCCACACTGAATTCACAGGACGGCTGAGGTTCAAATGAGACAATACAGATGAAAATACTCTGTGACATCCACATCGAGGCTGACAAAACCTATCGGCTGAAATGTTAGAATTACGTGTCGACCCCACCACGCTCGGTGTTTTCTTAAAGGTGCATGTGTTTTAACAGCATGAATGTTCTTGTGAAATTAAAAAAAAAAAAAAAACAGTACTGCAAAATTCTAACCACCCTTCTATTCTTATTAACAGACTTCTAAACCAACAGTTCAAACATCATTTTATCAAAATAAAGATGCTCCAATGCTCCCTCCTCCTCCCCTGAGTCACCCAAACCTCGGGCATTCCTCCCCCGTCTAAATGGCAAGCGCGCTGTGCACCGCGTCTTACAGGGCACCTCTCTCATTGTTAGGAGTTGCTCGTGATCCTTCAAGGAGCAAAGGTAAAGAGTGCCCCGTGATGAACGTGCACAGTTAAAGGGATGGCGAGAGATCAGAATCACTCGTGGGCTTTGCACGCTGCATGAGGCCCCTGTGCTGTGCATCTCCTCTGTACCCAAGTGGGTGTTTTGTACCCCTCTTAGAGGCTCTACCACAGTGACTAACAGAAATGTGTCATCTCCCTCATGTGTCAGGACAGAAAAAAACAGAGGAAGTAGGAAAGCCATTTTGTCCAACAGAACCCTGCCCGTTACCACACTGCTTTTTCTGTGATGGCTTTCTTATAGCATGACATCTCTCTGACCCCCCACTCTTGTGGTCCACCCTTTCAGGAACCCGCAGCTCAGCAGGTCAGCAGCACCTCAGGTTCCCACTCTGTGCTGACTTCAAAGTGGTGATTACCTGCAGTGGTTATTACCTGTACCCAACATCGAATCTCTTCACCTTGACGACAGTTGGTCCTAGCTCCGCCTCCACAGGCCACCCCTCTCTAGGCTGGCCCACTGACCGAGGTCACCCCTGAGCAACAGCTGTTCTCAATCTCTCCTGAACTGGAAGCCCCTAGAAGGCTGGGAACATGTCTCACCACCTTATTCCTCAAAGCTCTTAATACTTTGCAAGTAACAGACCCTGAACTAGTTGAAGGAGACGCACGCCGCTATGATTCCTCGACTCTGTTCTCATCAGTCGGCTTCATTCCAGAATCTTTACTGCAGAACCACTTACAAAACAAGTCACAGAAAGTGAAATGGGCTGCTCTGGGTTGTTTCTCTTCTTCCTCAGCACACAGCGAGTCTACACTTCTCTGTCTTGACCACAGTTAGGATGTCACTCTGACTGAGCTCGAGCCAACGGGATGCAAATAAAAGCAATGGGGCCCCTTGCAGGCCTGGCCCACAAAACCTCTCAGGCTTGTTCCTCCATCTTCTGCCCCCCTTCCAGTTAACAGGGAACTTGACTCCCTAGCATCCGTAGAGGCCCCATGTTCAAAATAGAAGCACCTCCAGCAGCCTGGGTCCTTGAATTACTGCTTCAAGAGGGCCACTCGCCCCCCACTCTCCAACACACACACACACACCTGGAACCCTGGGTCCTTGAATTAGTGGCCCCCACTCTCCAACACACACACACACACACACACACACACACACACACACACACACACACCTGGAACCACCTTAGATTATCCTGAGATTGAGAAATGAACTTTGTCATTACATGTTTGCATCTATTTGTTACTGTAGCCAAACCCACTCTAACCATCCCAGGATCATTTGAAATTGATACCAAATAATTTTCTTTCTTCCCCTATCATTGCTAATCAGAATTTCTAACAAAAAGTCCTCTGAAATTTACAGGTTACAGACCTAAATGGACAAGATGAAGATAATAAGTATCTACAATTCTACAGTTCCTGGAGGGAAAGACTGTTAAATAACTGCTTAAAAAAAAAAAAAAAAGAAATCAGGGCGCCTGGGTGGCTCAGTTGGTTAAGCGTCTGCCTTTAGCTCAGGTCATGATCCCAGGGTCCTGGGATCAAGCCCCACAGCAGGCTCCCTGCTCAGCGGGGAGTCTGCTTCTCCCTCTGCCCCTCCCCCTGCTTGTGCTCTCGGTGTGTCAAATAAATAGATAAAATCTTAGAAAAGAAAGAAAGAAAGAAAGAAAGAAAGAAAGGAAGGAAGGAAGGAAGGAAGGAAGGAAGGAAGGAAGAAAGAAAAGGAAGGAAGGAAGGAAGAAAGAAAGGAAGGAAGGAAGAAAAAGAAAGAAAGAAAGAAAAGAAAAGAAAAGAAAAGAAAAGTACCTGACCGGACAGACTGCTCCTAAAGAACCACAGAGGGCAGTTTTGCTAACTTACTGAGTCACCTAGCCTCCTCTTGTTAGTTCCCCACAAGCCTCCTGCTTTTCTCGGAGGGGCTCAGTGAAGACAGACAAGTAGACACTTTCCATCTTGGGTTTCCTATGGAGATAGCTGGGTGTGCTGCAATGTGGCCCATTATGGCAAGGATCCAGGTACTTCACAGGTCAAATTGCAACCTGTGAGACCTAAGGACCCAATTTAACCAGTTAATGTATCATTTCCCAACTTCAGCCCTGCAGGAAGTATTCATTCAAGCCAGGAAGCACTTTGCAGTAATAAAACCACCCTGTGGGTCTCTGAGATACTTGTAACAATTATCTGTAAAACTGTGTATTTGATATGCCTCGTATGCAAATTACTATCGTGTATTTTACTGTTATATTATCATCAACTGTTTGTGTAGATATTAACATGTCTTCCACTCGGACTGAAAGCTCTGTCATCTGGCGGGAGGCAGGAGCGAGGGACTCCCTCAGCCCAGCACCCAACACATACCACTCCATGTGTAACTGGCGATCAGACAAATGCACCACCGCAGTGCTCCCCGGCTTCCCTCCATGGAAGTTTGGTTCTTCCTTGACTTTGAAACCCGGAAGTTCCTTTTCATATCCTCACTGGAACCTCACCAGATCCTACAACTGGGCCGCACTTTAACCGGAGCTCAGAGGAGGCTTGCTTCAAGTCACAACGCGGTTTGTACGCGACAGCACTTAGCTGTTTGGACTCCCCAGGGGCAGTGTTCTTTCTCCTGTAACATTCCACCTTCCATATCCAGCAGGCTTTAAAGCAGCCTCTGAAAACTTCAGGCTTAATTTCTAGGTCACTTTTTTTCATCATTGTGAAATGTCATAACAGAAGACTTAATAACGAGTCAGTATTTAGAAAACATAACTGTGAAGAAAATAATCACAACTACAGTAAGCTCAATATGGAAAAACTTCAAAATACTGCGTCCCCATTAGCACTGCAAGAAATAAACGCAGAAAGATACTGTGGTCCTAGCTCCCTTGACAGAGGTGCCTCCCCTCGCCACAACCTGCTTCTCTAGAAATCCCACAGGCCTGGCTCGCAGGCTTCATCTTCCTCAGATCATCTCACACCCCGTAAACACCTGTTCCTCCTGAAAAGACAGCATTCACTTATTAGAATACACAAGGACGGAGGTGCAGGTTTCTCACAAGGATAAGAAGGAACGGTGAAAAGAAAGGAAGATAAGAAAATGACTGTTACTTACAGCCTAGAGTATATTTTTATATATTTGAAAGGCCTTTCCTTCTGTCAATTCATTCCACAAGCACTTTTAAGTTGTCACTATATCCCAGATTCATTATAAACACTGTGAAGGCTTCCTCTCTGGTGTCGAATGCTAAACGGCGAGCCACAAAACAGAAACGATTTTGCCTGCACATAAGGCAGCAAGCAAAACAATCACAAATCACCGTACATCAGGCACTATTTGTGCTGCACAAATGCACGCATGCAGTGCTGTGAGACGAGAGTAAAGGGAACACAGTAGGGATGTTGAAAAAGACTTTATGAAGAGTTCAGCCTCAGAAGACGAGTAGGATTCAGAAGGGCAAAAGAAACACTATGTGCAAAACACAGAGAAATAGCACAGCATTGGTACAGTGGGAAGTCGAATTTCATTAGAACAAGAGGTTCACAGATGGGGGAGAAGGCTGGAAAAGGAATTTGAAGGCACAGATTGTAAAGGTCCTTAAATAGAGCACTAAAGAAATTGTGGGCTTTACTGTGTAGGCGATTCGGGGGATCATCTAGCTTACCAGCAGGGCCTACGTAGAGTCAGATTCACACTCCACAACAGTCATCCTGGAAGCTGGGTAGAGGATGGGTGGACACAGAGACCGCCGGGAAAATCAACAGAAAGGTACTTCCCTACCCAAGACAAGAGCTGGGAAAGGCCTGAGCAGCAGCAGAAATAGGAGGAGGGGAACAGGAAGACCAACACATCTTCTTCAACAAGACTGAGAAGAACGACGAAAGAGGAGTGACAAAGGTAACCGACATTTCTAGCGGGAACCCAGAAGTCACGTCATCAACCACGTTAAGGAGTAAAAGAGAGACAGTGTTTTTGTTTTTCTTGCTTTTTCCTAGAAGGGAAGATGAAAGTTTCCCCGTTTTGAAAGCAGTTGTTTGTTTTGCTTCGTTTTAAAGTTATCTGTGGGATGCCGGTTTAAGCTCCACGCAGAACTTTGAAATAGGAGACTGGTCCTCAAAAGGCATGTGAGTGACAGTAGAAGCTGTAAGATGTGAGATGCTGCGAGATAAATTTGTCGGAGTAAGTGATTTCCAAGCTAGAAGGGCAAAGACAGAATCCAATTCAGTTTTCAAATAAAATCCGCCTAGGAAGGATAGAGGGACATGAGAAGCAGCAGAGAAAAGATGGCAGCAAAACTGAACTCACAGTTCTATGACCAATACCAACAGCGTTCACACGCTCACAGACCACAGAACATGCCAACAATCAGGACACCGATGACCGCAGCTGAATGCTACAGGACCACGAAATACAACGTACAAGAAAGGAGAGAAGACAGCCACGCAGCAAATCCCAATGCCAATACTGACTACAAGAGAAGTAAGACACTAAATAGCAGACCACAAATTCCAAAAGCCTGCAGAAAAGAAATGGGCAGCCCAACTGGGAAATCAGCAAGACCAAAGCACAGTTCCATCTGTCAGCTTACTGTACAGATTCCTCCCCTCTACACCAAGCTTTTGCTGTAGAAAATCACAAGGGCCATGGTCAGATGTGTATACATTATCATCTAGTTATCTATAGGGGGATACAGAAGCTACATTCCTAAAGAACACAGGAGAGGATTTGCACTGAGGGCACCAGGTAAGTGACCAATTATCTGGATTTGAAATATTCTTATTGTGGGGCGCCTGGGTGGTTCAGTTGGTTAAGTGACTGCCTTCGGCTCAGGTCATGATCCCGGGGCCCTAGGATCAAGCCCTGCATCAGGCTCCCTGCTCCTCGGGGAGCCTGCTTCTCCCTCTTCTTCTGCCTGCCGCTCCCCCTGCTTGTGCTCTCTGTCAAATAAATAAAATAGTAAAAAAAAAAAAAAAGAACTATTCTTATCGTGCATCCATGTGTCCCCATTTTGTTTTAAAAACAGGGAAACCAGGGGCGCCTGGGTGGCTCAGTCATTAAGCGTCTGCCTTCAGCTCAGGTCATGATCCCAGGGTCCTGGGATGGAGCCCCGCATCGGGCTCCCTGCTCAGCGGGAAGCCTGCTTCTCCCTCTCCCACTCCCCCTGCTTGTGTTCCCTCTCTTGCTCTCTCTGTCAAATAAATAAAATCTTTAAAAAATAAAAAAAATAAAAACGGAAACTGGAGACATAACATAAGGCAAGGAAAAGTGGGGTCGTTTGTGATTAGGATGGGGCTGGGGGGCACGAGCAGCAAAAAATATAAAGTTACAAGATGCCTAAGCTTCCATTTTCACCAAACCAACAGCCGCAGGAAGAGCAATGTTGGGCATGTTCTAAAACTTGACGCATTTGAAAATACTTTTAAACCTACCCTTTGCTGAAGTGGCAAGATATAATGGAACAATAACTTCAGCAAAGCTGATATTGGACCCAGTTCTGTCTCCAGTGACTACCCATATTACTCAGTAAATTAACCAAATTCAATCTGCTCGTTAGTGAAATGCGCTTGTTTGCATGGGTCCATACCAGAGGTCTCCTTCCATTTTATCTCCCTTAATTCATGTGAGCACAGTGCCAGGCCCCAGCAGGCGCTTACTAGGTGCCACCATCCTTTGTTCCAGAGGACTTCACTACCTCTAGCTCCATGGGGAAATCACTAACTTCCTGAGGCATCAATTTCCCCACCTCTAACACTGCCTCACAGGGCTGTTTGCAAATTAATTAACGTACTCTGTAAACCATACAGCGCAACGCAGAATGTAAAGCATAAGCGTTTCCAGGCCAGGCAAATAGTAGCAACTTTTGGACTGAAAACACCAGGAGGTTTGAATGACTAGTACCAATAAGACCTGGTTAAGAATTCAGCACCTGCCCTAATCTCTCGCATCACCCCATTCAGCTTGCTTAGATCTCAACGTACCCTCCACAGGACAAGCTCGAGGCCTTCCCACCCACATCACCCTAATTTTCTTAGTACTCAGAGGAGAGGTATTCAGATAAGGAACCTACAAATGAAAGAGTCTCAAGAGGACACAATCAAATGACTCGCCCAAGGTCAAAACACCAGGGTAGAAAAGGAAATGCGGGCTTGTCAGCCACCGAGGCCACGTCCCCCGTGACTCCTTCTGCAACCGACGGGGAACGACCAGCGCCCCCCTTCCCCGGCCGCAGGACGCAGTGTGGGGGCGCCCCTCGCCCTCCTGCGTGCACGCCCCGCCGACCCCCTCCAGCCTGGCCGCCCGCGGCGGACCCGAGCTCCTGCACAGCTGCGCTCGTCCCGGGCCCCCACGCCCCCCACGGACCTGCTCCCAGCCCCGCCAGGCCGGACCCCCGCTGAGGACCCCAAGAGGCGAAGTGTCCACACGGCACAGCCCCGCCCGCGCTCCCTGCCACGTCCGCGGCCTCACGCACTATGGCGCTCCAGACCCGGCCTCCCGCCGCCGCCGCCGCCGCCGCCGCCGCCGCCGCCGCAGGGCCCGGGCCTCCCGGCCTCCCAGTCCCAGCGTCCCCAGGGCAGCTCCAGCCCGAGCAGGCCGCGGACTTCCTCCGCCAGCTCCGCCCTAGCCGCAGCCCCGGGAAGAGCCCGCCGCCAGGGCTGACGGACTGCCTGAAAGTCCAATCGGAACGGCACACGGAGGGGGCGTGCTGACGGACTGCTCCAGCGACCAATCGGAACGCGCTACACCAGGGGGGCGCGGCTACCGCCAGCGACCCCGCCCCGTCCGTGCTTCCGCTGGGGCCGAGGAGGCGAAAGGAAACTTTCCCAGAGTTCCTCCGAGCGCCCGCGGACCGGAGGAGGGGTCGCGGCCGAGGGGGCGGGGGGGGGGGGGGGGGGGGGGGGGGGGGGGGGCTGGGGCAGGGGGGGGCCGAGGGTGGGGACGCGCGGGGCCCCACCCCCTCCCTGAGGGCCCGCGGCTGCCTGGCGACCGGAAGGCGGCGGCCCCGGCTGGGATCCCGGCCGCTCTCGGGTGCTACCCCGCGCGGGCTCCTCCTCCGCTGCCGCCCTCGCTGCCCAGCTGGCTGCTGTCGGGGCTGGGCGGACCCTGCTGCCCCGTGGAGCGAGCGCTGGCCCGGGGCCGGCTGGGCGGCAGCACCCCTCACACCTGATGTGGCGCCCCCAAATGCAGCCGGTGCGGGCGGCAGCCTGGGACCGAGCCTTGGGCCCGTGAGCACGGCCGGGCCCGCACCCGGAGCGCGCGTCCGCGGTGGCCGGCGAGGCGAGTCGCCCGCTGGAGGACCACCCGCGCATAGAGCAGCGGAGGGCCGGGCGTCCCGGGGGCCGCTGGGGGCAGGGCTGGGGGCACGCAAGCCCCCTCCTCCCCCACCGGCGCCCGCGGCCATGGCAGCGCCGGGGGACCCGCGGCGGCTCTACCGGCTGGTGCAGGAAGGCCGGCTGTGCGCCCTGCGGGAGGAGCTGCGGGGAGCCGGGCGCGCCAGCTGCCCGGGGCCGGGCGGGGACACCCTCCTGCACTGCGCCGCCCGCCTCGGGCATCGGGACGTGCTGGCCTATCTGGTCGAGACCTGGGACATGGACATCGAGGCCGCCAACCGAGACTACAAGCGACCTCTGCACGAGGCTGCCTCGCAGGGCCACCGGGACTGCGTGCGCTATCTGCTGGGCAGAGGAGCCGCGGTCGACTGCCTGAAGAAAGCCGACTGGTAGGTGGCTGGGGTTCCCGAAAGATCCACCCCCCGACCCCTCCACTTCTCCGCAGAGTTATGGAGTCCCGTGTACTTTTCCGCCTCGACACCATAGCTTCTGAGCCTCCCCCTGGAGGACAGATTACCCTCTGTGAACAGTGGGGTACTCTTACGGGATTAACTGTTCCAGTCCTCTGTTCCAAACCCTTTTCCCTTATGAAACAGTATGCAATAGGATCAAACAGTGAATTGTCTGTACTACCTATAGCTTGAGCCTCGCCTAGCTACATGATTACTTCACCAGTAGCATTGTTTTAATTTGTTATTTTGGAATAGAGGTTCACAGAAGGTTGCAAAGAACTGTTCAGGGAAGCCTCGTGGGCCCTTCCCCCAGACTCCCCCAAAGTTACCATCTTACACAGCTATGTGCAATACCAAGACTAAGAAACTGACACTGCTACTACAGTCCATGTTCTTCATCAGATTTCACCAGTTACACAGACACTTGAGTGTGTGTGGTGCTTTATGTGATTTTATCACATGAATAGCCTCGCATGAGCGATACTCCAAGGTACCATCACACAAACCAATTGCATTTTGTCAGACAGACATTGTTTCCAGTACTCACTATGTGGTGATGAACATCCTAAGATTCATAACATAATGAAGTTCCTGCCTGCAAGTGATTCCTGATCTGATATAAATATGAACCACAGCAGATAGACTTGTAGTTAAATAAAGTGCATCTTGCCTGCTGGGATGAGGGAGTCAGTATGGTTATGTTTTGAGGGCTGCACTTTGGCTGTGACTTAGCACAAGGCCAGTTTTCTTCTGCTGCTGGTAAACTGGTCTAAAGACCATTCCAACAGACATATTACCTCATACATGCCTCAAAACAATTCTGTGGGTAGGGAACTGGCCTCTCCCCAAAAATCCATTAAAGAGGCAAAGTTCATTTGAGTATGTATGTGAGAGGTATAGCTGCAGTGAGAAATTTTTGTCCGTTCTCACCTTTCTGGCTTTCTGCAATACCTTCCCTGCTTTTCCAATCATCCCGCCTGGCTCAAGATTTATTCCCTCTGTGAAGTCCTTCTGGAAGGTTCCAGCCTTCATTTATCTGGGTTTCTCCCTCTTTATTTTCTCATTCACTCTCATTGCTACACCCCCCCCTCAAAAGTGTTGGTAATTAATTAATATCATAGCAATCTTAGAAGATAGATCCTAGATGCGGCCTTTGGGGTCTCCTAGGTATAGTGAGCTCCCGCTGTGTGCCAGACATGGGTCCTAACCCCAGGAATCAGGAGGTAAATAAGACCTGCCCTTGCTTTCCAAGGGTTATTTCTCTCTCGTTTTGCAGATGACAAACCAGAAGCTCATGGAATTGTAATCGCTCATCCGAGATCATTTATGAGAAGAGAAAGGATAGAGCCACCTCCCTTGATATTAATGTAGTTTATTCCCATAATTGTGGACACAAGTCAGTTCAGAAACTTATTGTAATCACACTGTTCCATTTATGTCACCAGTGTATGCTCCTCGTGGGTAGGCACGGTGTCATATGTTCTTTTTTAACCCTTTTTCAGCACAATTTAATTCATAAATGACTACTGATTGAAGTGAATGGGGTAAGTCCAGCAGAGTATCTATTACACAAATATTATTCAAGACACGGGCGCCTGGGTGGCTGAGTTGGTTAAGCGTCTGCCTTCGGCTCAGGTCGTGATCCCGGGGTCCTGGGATCGAGGCCCGGGTCGGGCTCCCTGCTTCTCCCTCTCCCACTCCCCCTGCTTGTGCTCTTTCTCTCAAATAAATAAATAAAATCTTTTTAAAAATACATTATTCAAGACAAACTGTGGTTTTGATTAACTCTGTCTCAGTTTGGTCCCATAGTCTAAACTTGTCCAGAAGCAGGTTTTCCTCCTCAGTATTCCCCTCCCGCAGGCAGGCACACCTACATCCTAATCCCTTTCCCTTTCTTATTTCTCCCAGTGTCTCATCGCGGGCAGAGAAGTTGCCAGTCAATGCTGTTTTCCTGCTTCCCAGACCCTTGAGTCCTCTAGGTTTTCCATCTCTGCCAAGGGCATGTGCTTTTCTGAAGACCTGGACGCACACTTCTAATGTCTCAGCTGCCCTTCCGTCTGTTTGTCCTGATTGGCCTTAGGACTCCTTTGATGATGGCCTGCACAAGGAAGAATCTGGAGGTGATCCAGGACCTTGTAGAACATGGTGCCAACCCACTTCTAAAGAACAAAGACGGCTGGAATAGTCTCCACATTGCCAGCCGAGAGGGTGACCCTCTGGTCCTCCAGTACTTGCTCACTGTTTGCCCAACTGCCTGGAAGACAGAGAGCAAAATCGGGAGAACTCCTCTGCACACGGCAGGTATGGCTGGGAGCTCTGCAGGGACGCAGGCACGAACGTGCAGCCCGCCCGCCCGGCCCTGTAGAACGCCTGCTAGTTAGGGGCACCCACAGGGCTGGAGGGGTTTGGAAACTAGAGGGCCAGGAATAAGAGCAGCTTTAGGGTATTTCAACATATAGTTTGTTCCTACAGCTAATGGAACTCGGCACATCATATGTTCTTGTTTCTCGTGTTCGTATCTGTCCGGTCCTCCCCAGTTTGTTGGAAAGCTCATTCTGTTCTTCACTGTCTTTGACCTTGAGCAAGGGACTTAGCCTCTTAAGCAAATTTCCTCATCAGCAAAATCATGATGGTAATGATGCCCATATCACAAGGTAGCTAGAGAGTTTAAGGAACAGGATGTATATAAATCCCCTGGTGCAGTGCTTAACACACACTGAGCACAGAACAACTGGGTATGGCTATTTTCAGGATCATGTTTACGTTGTCATTGTTACCCGAAGGAGGAAAAGAGACAATATTTCTGAATATCCTCAGCAATACTTACCACAGTGCTAATCCGTTTAAATAAATATAGGAACTTGTAATGAAGGTACCTGGGCCTGAGTGTCTTTGACTTATGTAGTGATCATGTCAATAAAAAGGTGGGATACAACTGAGTAATTATCCTTAAATCTGAATTATCTATTCATAGATTATTTTAAATTAGTGAAAAGCAAAAAGTGCTGTGGTGTAAGACAACACAGATATTAAAGACCTCAAGAGTCCGGATCAAGAAATTTAAAAAATAATCTTTAGCCTTCTGGATAGTATATTGAATTAAAATACAGGGCCTTGGGGCGCCTGGGTGGCTCAGTCGTTAAGCATCTGCCTTCGGCTCAGGTCACGATCTCAGGGTCCTGGGATTGAGCCCCACATCGGGCTCCCTGCTTGGCGGGAAGCCTTCTTCTCCCTCTCCCACTTCCCCTGCTTGTGTTCCCTCTCTCGCTGTCTCTCTGCCTGTCAAATAAATAAAATCTTTAAATAAATAAATAAATAAATAAAAATACAGGGCCTTAGTTTCTCAAAACATCAATACCTGGGACGATAGAGTTTAGGAAATACGCATACAATTATTACAACTACAGAGAGCAATTAGGGACCAAGGAATTGTTTACATCTTTACAAGTGAGTAGAAAAACTTTTCTCTGCTATGAATTGTTTGACTAGTTCCCCTAGAAACAATCAGCACCTAACCATTCACAGAAAATACTGGAGAACAGATAGCTGAAATCTTTATTATTGAGTGTCGTTCTCTTTAGTAGGAGAATCACATTCCTGCTTATTTTGTCATGGATCATTATTAATATGTTTTACATTTCCTGGACAAAAACTGACCGGCCCTAAGGATTTGCAGCACAAAAGTGAGGAGAAAGTTTAAGACTGAGAATTTACCATGGAAGTGCTCAAAAAAACAAGAT
Organism: Callorhinus ursinus; assembly: GCF_003265705.2. Lineage (NCBI taxonomy): Eukaryota > Metazoa > Chordata > Mammalia > Carnivora > Otariidae > Callorhinus > Callorhinus ursinus. The sequence goes on from NW_027397098.1 coordinate 11,077,814, forward strand.
AATCAAGTGTTGGCCAAGTGCCTGTTAAGTGAAAACATCATCGTTACCACTTACCCAGCTAAATTTTTATTTTTCTAGGATGGTAACAGTGTCCCTGATTTAACGACTACTTCCCGAAAGTCCTAGCTAAAAGGTTGGGGCAGAGAGAGGAGGAAAGAAGAGTTTTATACCTGCACTAAAAAGCTCTGACTCTCAACTCTCTTCTTCCAGCAATGCATGGCTGTTTAGACGCAGTGAAGGTCCTTCTCCAAAGGTAAGAACAAAACAGCAAATGGGGGGAAGGATTCCCTAATTGTGACAGTTAATATCGATGCTATAGGAAAAGCTCAAAAAAATTGCTCAGAAAGAAACTAACGTACCCAAAGAGATGAACAAAGGACATAATTCAAAGAATATAAAATAAAAATTGCTAAGTAACATGAGAAAAAAAAAAATCACCCATGCATCTGCTCATTCAGCAAGTATTCAAATACTCAGTGCCTCAGCACTCACTTAGCACTATACCACATGCACGGGCTGCAAGAGAAGCCAGCCGACACGGGTCCCCCCCATGGAGCTCACACACTGGCAGACAAGATTCGCTGTTCACATCCTGTGAGTCCGAGGAGTACAAGGAATCGCAGGATCCCTCCAGGAACATATGCCAGGAAGACCCACCTTGCCTGGGAGTAAGGAATCTTGGCCCCCGGGATATTCAAGCTACGATCTGAAGGAGGCTAAAAGTGGGAGGTGGGCCACATTCCAGACAGAGGTAACAGTCCCCGTGAATGCTCAGAGCCAAGAGAAAGCATGGTGCTTTAGTAAACTGAAAGTTCAGTGTGTGCTGCTGCCCCAGGAGTGACAGGGAGAATAGTGCACGATGAGGAAGGCCAGACTGAGGGAGGACATAGGACGATGTGAGGACTTCAGATTTTATTCTAAGTGTATGCGATGCCATTGAAGGGTTTTAAGCAGTGTGCCGGGTGGACAGTAATAAGAAATTTGCATTTTTCAGAGATCCTCTGGTTGGAAAATAGAGAATGGATTGGGGGGAAGCGGGAGTGGGGGCCGTGAATATTGGGAGGCCGTTGCAGTTCAACAGGAGAAAAATAATGGTAGCTGGACTAAGACCCTGACTGTAGAGGTGAAGAGAAAGACATGGAGATACTTAAGAAGTGGGATCAAGAGATCCAGGTGAAAAATTTGATCAAGGGAATGAGGGAGGAGACGTCAAGGATGACAGGTTTCTTGCTGAGCAACTGGTGATGGTGCTGGTGCCATTTACTGGGACAGAGAGCCCTGGAGGAGGAGCAGGTTTGCCGGGGAAGATGATAATTTCACTTTTGGACACATTGAGTTGCATGCATCTGTGAGGCACCCAAGCAGAGATGTCGAGTGGCCAGCTACAGACACAGATCTGAAAGCCGCAGGAGGGGTGTGAGCTGAGAGACAAATGTGGGCATCATCAACACAGAAACAATGACTGAACTCATGAGAGTGGAAGGGCTTACCAGAGCAGATACTGAATAGTGAGAAGAGACCAGGACTTCATGCCGTGCCATGAGGGAGCACAGGTCCTCCTGTGGATGGAGGAGAGAAGAGGGGCCTCTGAGGTCATACGAAAGCTGGAAGCTGCAGTGAGGGGGGGGGGGGAAACCGGTGTTCCAAGCAGAGGGGCTCAGCAAATGCAGAGGCAGCAAAGAGCTGGGCAACCGGAGGAGAAGATAATGAGCAAGAAGAGGGTAGGACAGAGAGGCCCCTGAAGGTGAGAACAGAGAAGAGAGGTAGGAACGGAAGGAGGTCGGTCGGGTAGGAGGCAGGACCAAGAAGAACGGACAGGTAGGATCGTAGAGAAGGTAGGTCCGTTTGGAGCCGGGCCTGAGAGGAGGGCCGGGGAGGCGTAGGTCAGCTAACTGAAGAAGGCAGGAATGGAAGGTCACACTGGAGGCTGAATTAAGGAAAAGGACAGGTAGGAACAGAAAGGGTAGGACAGCGGAGTAGGTAGGAGAAGACAAAGGCAGGATTGAGAGGAAGGTAGGACAGTGTGGGAAAGCAGGGCGGGGAAGCAGGTGGGAGGAGGGGGAGGGTCAGGAAGGACGCAGCTGGCCCCGAGGAGCCTGGGGACATGAGCAGATGCCACAGTATCCTGACCCCAGGGTCATGAGGATTTAGATTTTCCTCTGCGGTTGGGAGGTAAAGGTGTCAAGCAGGAGTGGCCATACCCAGGGCGGTCCGGTGGCTGTGAGAATGGTTAGCAAGGCAGGAGCCACGGCGGGAGAAGTGGGCCCCGAACTGAGATTTTTGGTAACAGGCTGGTCATGAGGGGAAGACGATGCCTGGAAACGGGGTGAGGAAGTCCGAGGAGGGGCCGAGTTTGGGAGACAGGGACCGCGCTCCGGTCTCCGCGGTGTGTGCGTGCGTGCGCGTGCGTGTGTGCGCGTGCGGCAGGGACCCCTGTCTGACCTGCCGCTCTGGGTTCGGGCGGCAGGTGCCACTATGGAGCCGACTGCGCGGACAGCTGTGGCTGCACACCCTTCATGGACGCAGTTCAGTGCGGCCACGTCGATGTGGCCCAGCTGCTGCTCGAACAGCACCAGGTATAGAAACGGGTCCTCCCACGAGTCTCAGACCAGGGAGCGCCTCCGATGTGGGCTCAGTGTCACGGTCGGCGAGCGGCAGGCAGACGTCCTTGTCGGGGGGGGCCCCTGCGGGGCTCACGTGTGAGATGAGCAGGGAGCAGTGAGAGGAGGAGGGGGATCCAGTAAGCGGCTGGACCACAGGAGTGAGCGCAGGCTGCCCACCCAGGGCGCCGGGGGCCGGAGCGTGGGGTCTGGCCTGTGTTTGGCCAGAGAGGCCCTGGGGATCCGCCCGGAGGTCCCTGCTCCTCACGTGTGGCCTCCCCTCCCTCGCCCGCCAGGCCTGCTGGGCGGCGCGGGACGCCCTGGGCGCACAGGCCATCCACAGGGCGGCCGTCACTGGGCAGGACGAGGCCCTCCGCTTCCTGGTGTCCGAGCTGGGCGCCGACGTGGACGCCAGGGCAGTACCCAGCCGCCTGACGCCACTGCATTTCGCCGCTAAGGTTTGTCTCTCCGGGAAAGCCCTCCCTCCGTGTGATGTCCAGCCTTTCGTTTGCACCCGCTCGTGTTCCGTTTTCAGAAATAATGTCGTTTGCAGCCCTAAGGATCCGCCGTGTGAAGTCCTGCTGCTCTGTCCTTACACTAGATTCCAGAAGGGAACATTTCTGCAGGGAGGCTCATTGCTTACACGCCCAGTCTCAAGTGTTAGGCCTGTTTTGCGGGTTATTTTCAGCCTCACTGGCCAGCTGCCCCAACTGGCTTTTCCAGCAGCAGCAGCAGGTGTAATTATTTCCCTGTGAACGGCCCTCTCCTGTCCCCCAGGAAGGCAGTGGAGGGACGAGGGTGCCCCGAGCCTGGCGGACACCCCAGAGGGGATGGGTGGGACTTGCAGCCATGATTCCCTGTCTCCCTGGGTCCGCGCGGCCTGGCCAGCTGGACAGGAGTCCTGTCAGTTGCTTGTAGTCGGTGACACGTGCTGTGATGCGTGCTGTGACAAACGTCCAGGACAGGTCGCGAACTCCCTGTTTATCTTCGCTCTGAAATTCCAGCAAAGAGCACGTTTGCTGGGAGAGATTCTGGAGGCACATGTTCTGTGTGAATCAGGACGTATGCTCCCGACAGCAGTAGTCGGTAATTTGGCCTACAGAGTAGATCCTCTGTATTTTAATAATGAAATGTCACCAAAATCTGGATTTGACAGCTTACACTCCAACCTGAGAACTGTGTGAGTCTCCCTCTAGATGTGATAATTCCATTTTAGCAGCTGAGTCTTTTAGAAAAAGTACCTAACGGGTTAGTTTGTGTTTAAAGGCTTGTTTATTTCCTCGTCACGGGATAACAAGCGTATTTCAACCCTCAGGAAGGACACGTGAGCACAGTCCGGGTGCTCCTATCCTTGGGTGCCAACATCAATTCCAAAGATGAAAGAAACCGATCAGGTATGGCTTTGAGTCCCTCGCGCCTGGGGAATGACTAGTAATCCATGTAAACAATACATGGACTTTGATGTTAAAAACACTGGTTTTAGACTATTCCTCTAGTAGTAGCTCAGCAACCCTTCTTTGAAACGACATATTTGCAAAGCTCTGGCAATGTCTGTTCCCACGGCAATGGCGGGGACTGCCACTGGTCCCTGCTGTTCTGACTACTTCGCAGCACGGCACTGTGTGCTCCTGGGAACACTTGTTAAATCCACCATGCTGCTGGCCGCCTCCAGTTAGAGTCTCCCTAGGTCGTCTCTCTTTGGAGTGCATTTGAAAACTGGAATCACTATAATTTTTTTCTAAGATTTATTTAGAGGGGGAGAGAGATTTATTTATGCAGAGGGAGAGAGAGAATTGGAATCGGGTTCCATCCCAGGACCCTGGGACCATGACCTGAGCTGAAGGCAGATGCTTAACCGACTGAGCCACCCAGGTGCCCCGAGAGCTAATTCTTTAGACTCAGGTTAGAATAAGCTCTCCTGTGAACATTCTGTGCACCACGGCCGCCTGGCAAGCCTCTCTCTGATGCTTAGAAGCTCCCTCCGAGGCTGCACAGGACCGTCACTAAGTCCAGGGACACAAGACTTTGTCTGCAGAATGCAGGATCCTAGGGCTCACAGCACCAAGAACCTTGAGCACTAGTTCTCAAAGGGGAGGATGTGTGCATTTTTCTGTTCATCACGTCATTCTTATTCGTGGCGATATTTTTACTGACACGGAGAATTCACAAAACTTTTAAAATGGTTTCTGTGCCATTTAAAGTCACCTGTTTGTGAACTTGCTTCGTGGCTTTAGACAAAAATCTCTTATATTCTCTAATTGGTTGATGTTTTTAAAACCATTTCCAACCCCGTCCGGTTAAAAGGGGGGAAATGCTCTGATCCCACAGAGGCAAGGGCACAGAGAGGAATCGTGGAAATATAAAGTCTGCGTAGTGGAAGTTTTGTTTTGGGTTGTAGCTGCTCACCAGATGGGCATCGCTGCAGCATCCTGCTTCAAGTCCGTGTTGCTTCTGTCTCCTCACAGCCCTGCATCTGGCCTGCGCCGGACAGCACACGGCCTGTGTCGAGCTCCTCCTGCGGTCCGGGCTGAGCGACTCCCCAGACGTCTCGGGCACCCTGGCTCGGCAGCTTGCTCGCAGCGCAGACATCCTTCAGTGCTTTGACCGCCACCCCGAGTCCTGAGGGTGCTTCTGAGCAAGGACAGGCACAGTGACCACATCCTGCTGCTGCCGTCATTGGGGTCCCCAGCCAGAGGGCCGTGAGGACGCCGGCTCCCGAGCCCTGTGACCTACATGTGGAGTCTTTCCAGGACCTGGATTCTGCTTTTTCTGCCCTTCAGTTGGAATTAGGGGATGTTCATGAAGCCAGTGTCTGGAGCCCTTAGAGAAGCACGTGAATGTAACCCAGAGTACGTGTTCACGTAAATAGGTCAGATTTTTTATGAGCAATGTAATGAGGGATGTTATGACAATGATTTTAACGGTCCAAGAGCCGTAAACATAACCAGCCTGCCACTTCCTTCCTTCCTCGCTTCTTCTTGGTCATTACAATGGTTTCGTAGCCAGGAAGGAGATGCCTACACAGATATTTGAGAGAAAATAATGGAAATATTTGTACATTCTAAGCGCTGCTAGTTAAGCCATAATGCTTTAATCTTGAGGTTATTTTTACTTGATGGTTCTGTGTTGGCTTTCTTCAGATAACAAATACACCTAAAAATGCAGCTAAGATATTTTCCAAACTTTTCTACTGCCTCAGTCAAAGAATGGAGTTTGTTCTTAAAACACCCGCCCTATTTCCTGTCCTGAATCCCTGCCCACTGGAGCCTGCTAGTGTTGAAGACTCTTGACATCGTAACTCCAAAAATTCTGTAGCAGTTTAAATAGATTGAAGGGAGCCTGCATCCTCAGACATTTGGATTCTTTTCCTTTTTACTTTTGGGGGGAGGTGATGAAGATCATTTTCTCTGGGTCACAAAGAATAATTAGTCCAGGTCGTTCTTAGGAAATGACACACATCCGTCACAAGCCACACTTGATCCTCCTGCTGGTCGTGACCCAGTAAGGACATACTGCACATCCGTCCAGCCTGAGCATCGTGCTGGGCCAGGGAAGGAGCGAGACTTTCCAGTTCTTCGTCATCCCAGATGGCACGGGCTGGTTCCTAGTCCGACAGCCAAGACCTGCTGGTATCATCTGTCTCGTGACCTCTAAGTGGCGCCCCGTGTGATCTGCACTGGTTCGAGCTTCAGTTCCTGCTACTTCAGAGATCCCCCCTGTGTCACTGCCTTTTGGGTCTAAAGATGGTCCTGTTACCTGCGGGGGGACAGAAGGGTGGGTATGGCGCCAGCCGCCTTCCCTGTACACACATGCGACGCAGCTTCTGATTGCAGCGGCTCCACGAGGGGTCGGTCCCTGCACACGTCCAGCTGCACATCTGCCCCACAAACCAGTGGTGACTGTGGTGCATGAGGCCGTGCTTTTGCTCCCCGTACATTCCCGACTCCGTTCTGTGGTGTAGACTGTGGCTGCTGAAGCTTCTCGAGGACCAGGGACCGCAGTGTGGACGCCAGTGGTGTTAATTGTGGCAAAGGCGGCAGACAGTCCAGGAACAGTCTGCCCCTAGGGTCACCGCGCTAGGAGTGAGTCATGCCCTCACTTCCTAATCATGGGTGCTTGAGTCACCTTCCAGGGAGGCCCCACCAGGCCACCCGATCTAAAACTGCATCCCCTCCTCCAGCATTTTAGGCCTCCGGTCCTTTTTTTGCTTTCTCCTTGTTAGCGCGTACCATCCCCTGATACGCCACACATTGTGAGTCCCGTATGTCTCCCGACTGGAGCATGAGCTCCGGGGCGGGACTTTGTCTCCCTTGTTCACTTGCTGTCTGCACGACCCAGATGGTGCCTGACACGAAGCAGGGTTTAAATTATTATGTAGTCGATGAGCAAATGGTGATTCATGGTTCTTAGACATGTACTGTGTCCTGGACGCAGTGCTGAGTGCCTTACCCACACGGTCTCTCTGCGTCCCCCTCATTACGACTCCATGTCGGGCACCATTTCTCTCCCAGGCTTCTGCAGCCAGCCCCCCGCCAACTCACAGAGGTCAGCCCCCCACTGCTGCACTGCAGGGAAACAGGGCCTTGCCAGCTGACAGATTGAGCAGTGTATGTGTAGCCCTCGTGTTACTGATCTTTTCGCTTCAGTCGTGTGACTGTTGGTCCGAATCCCCCCTGCCTTCTGGAAGCCCATTCCCCATCACGGCTGATGACACACGCCTGGGTGTTTCTGACTTGTCCCTCTCTGTGTCCGTCGTGAGCACCTGTTCTAGGGCCTGTCCTGAAAAGCTGGTGTGCCCCCCGCCCCCCGCTTGTGTCAGCTCGCTCCGCGTGTGCTCCTTGGCCATCTCATCTGTTCTGGATCCCACCCCTCACAGGGGACGCTGCACCCCTGTCACCTGGCCCATTCTAGGCCATCCCACACTCAGTTTACCCCAAACTGACTTTCTCTGTAAGCTGCTTACATATGTACCCGGTTGGCCGCCACGTTCACGTCCCTGCAGTTCACGGTCTCAAGCTGGAAGCTGGGAATCTATGACTCTCGGGTTCAAGCCATCCAGCCATCATCCAGACCATGGTGGTGTCGGCCTCCAGACTGTGCCCTCTCGCCCCCCAGGCCCGCCCTCCTCGACGCCGTCCCCCACGCGGCTGTCCCAGAGTTCTCACCAAGGTGACTGGGGCGCTGACCGCTGACGTGTTTCCCCGCCAACCTCCACAAGGGCTGTTTGGCTGGTCCTGCAAGCGCCCCGACCCACAGTGAGGGTCTGTTCCTAAGACTGACTGCGGCAGAAGCTTCTGGAAGGAGATAGAAAAAGTAAGAATTGCAATCTCATTTGAAAATAGCTACAGCCTAACGTATATTACTGGGAAAAAATATGCAAGAAAATATTCACAAGACGAAATAAAAAGGAGCTCTCAAAACAGAAAAGAAATTACACAAGTCAGGCCAAAAAACGGAGAACTCCATGAAGAGAGCTCAGGATTCGGAGGGGCCGGCGTGGGATGTGATTCCCCGCGCTCGCTGCTGGAGGCCGCCAGCAGGGGGCAGACCTGAGAGCTGGCCGTGGGGTCCCGCCAGCTTTCAAGTTTCGCCAAATGTACAAAACAGTGAAGGAGAAAACAGAAATTGCCTATTTCCTACTACCCAGAAATAACCACCCTGATTTCCTCCTGGCCTTTAAGTGTATATGCTGGAGGTGACGTCGTGCACACAATCTCCCCTAACTTTAGGTCGAAAGCATATCCTAACACTGCAAAACTGCACGGTTTTGATCACTATCTAATGCTTCTCAGAGTTGCTGTCCGTATTTATTTTCTGACATTCTCATTTTCGTTTTGCGGTGTTAAGAGAAGACCTGGGACATCAGTAAAACCCTTGGACTCGACAGTAGGCAAAGGCAGGGGCATCAGAACTGAAAAAGGCTCAGGTCTGATCCCAGGTCAGGGCCTCATGGGACTGGGAGACAGAGGGAACAGGGGCCTGCTGGGTCTGAGTGGGCCTGCCTGCGCTCTTGGAGATGCTGAGTGGTGAAAAGAAAGGAAAGGTAGGAAGACCGTTTAACAGCATAGGTTTTTTCAGAAAGGGTGAGACCCCAGTGTTTCAGGCTCTGATAAGGGCCCAGTTCGGGGGAGAGATGAAGGCTCGTTGGTGGAACCGGGTTCGGTGGGTAGTGCGGAAGGAGGCGGAAGGGAGCCCGAAAGCCCCCGGGGGCAGAACGCCAGGATCAGGATCAGGTGCACACGAGAAGGAAGACGGGATGACGGGGAGGAAGTTTCCGGTGCAGCAGTGCGCGTGTCTCACGTAACACCGGTCTCTGACCGTGCGCGTGTCTCACGTAACACCGGTCTCTGTGTGCGTGGCTCACGTAACACCGGTCTCTGACCGTGCACGTGTCTCACGTAACACCGGCCTCTGTGTGCGTGTCTCACGTAACACCGGTCTCTGACCGTGCGCGTGTCTCACGTAACACTGGTATCTGTGCGCGTGTCTCACGTAACACCGGTATCTGTGTGCGTGTCTCACGTAACACCGGTCTCTGACCGTGCGCGTGTCTCACGTAACACCGGTCTCTGTGTGCGTGTCTCACGTAACACCGGTCTCTGTGTGCGTGTCTCACGTAACACCGGTCTCTGACCGTGCGCGTGTCTCACATAACACCGGTATCTGACCGTGTGCGTGTCTCACGTAACACCGGTATTTGGTGGGTGTGGGGTTGGTGGAATGCTTGTGTAAATGTTAACTTACAGTTGGGGGAACTGCTTTCCTGAGCCAGTGAGGGCGTGGAGGACGTCAGCGTCCCCTTAGAGGGTGATGTGGTTCTTACTGGGAAGGGACAAGGCAGAAGTGAGGGCCCAGCTGTGGCGGGAAGGACTTGCTGGGTGTGCATGATGGAGGCCCGTCACAGCCCTTCCAGAGTCTTAGTTCCAATGACCGTCCCTGAGAAGAGCCCTGGGGAGGGACCACGTGATAAGCTGCCCACCTCTGGTGCTCACTCATCTCCTCCTGCTCCGTCTCTGAAGGGCCCCGCGCACTCGAGCGTGAGGGGCGTCCCGGGCACCTGAAGCCACGTGTGGAGATGCCTGTCCTACCCCGTGCTGCACAGGGGTTACTGTTCAGGTGTTTTCACGGGGTGGATGCAGCAGAACTTGGTTTCCAGGACGGGCGAGAATCAAGCTTCCTGGATTCGGATGCTCACCATGGGACCTGGGAAATTCATCCTGGAATCTCCGAGACTCGTTGTAGCTGCGGAGACAGACCAACACTGGAAACTAGTTACGGATGTGAAGTGTCAGGTGGTGGGGAGTTCCGGGGGGGAAGCAAAGCAGAGAAGGGGCGGGAAGTGTCAGGGGCCGCGTGGGGGGACCTCTGAGCAAAGACTCCAGGAGTGGAGGCTGCAGCTGCACAAGCGTGTGAGGCTGCGTGCCCTCCACGTGCAGGGAGGGTGGGGAGTGACTGTGGCCGGCATCTGGGAGCTGGGCATCCAGGCCCTTTGGGGCCATTGTACTCTGGGCAAGAAGGAGGAAGCCACAGGAAGGTGTGAGCAGCGGAGTGATGAAATCTGCCATGAGTTGGACCAGGCTCATTCAGAATGTCGGGTGGAGGCAAGAACCTGGTGAGGGGACATCACAGTAACTCACATGAGGTGTGACAGTGACATGCACTGGCCCACAGCTCCTGGGTGAGAAGGTGTAGGTTCTGTGTCCAGGGAGATCAGCAGCACTTCCTGGTGACTTAGATGACGAATGGGAGAGAAACAGGGAAGGTCCATTCTTTGGGCCTGAGCAGACGGAAGGGTAGAATCACCAGGTACTGGGCCAAGAAAGACAGAGGGGGGCGGGCTGAGGAGGAAGGTCGGGAGTTTGGGCTTGGATGCTTGTTGGGCACAAACTGCCCGTTCCAGTGGGGAGTTGGACGGGAGACGTGAGGTCTAGGTTTGCACCCCTGACAGGCTTGGGGGTGCTGATGTGGACGCTCCCAGTCTGACCGGCGGTGCAAGAGCCCCCAGTCCCGGGGAAATACAGGAGGACATTGGCTGAGGCTCATCGTCCTGCCTCCCCAGCCATGGGGAGCTCCTCGGGTTCAGGTGCAGAGTAGGCACAAAGTTAGATTTCCTCAAGATGGGGTAAGTGGGGGCGCCTGGGCCGCTCAGTCGGTGAAGCATCTGCCTTCGGCTCGGGTCATGACTGGGGGTCCTGGGATCGAGTCCCATGTCGGGCTCCCTGCTCAGCGGGAAGCCTGTTTCTCCCTCTCCCTGCTGCTCCCCTGCTTGTGCTCTCTCCTCTCTCTGACAAATAAATAAATGCAATCTTAAAAACAAAAAAGATGGGGTAAGTGAAGCAAAGGATTATTCAGCACAATATGTAGTACGTGGTTTACGCCTCAAACCTAAGTCAATACCCAGCACCTGCCTGCCCTCGGATTCCTCCTGCCCTCAGAGAGAGGGACCCCCCCCATCCCTGGCTCTGCACGGGCTGGTTAAGGGCCCGCACACCTGCCACACCTTGGCCTAGTTTCTGAGCATCTCCAAACTCATTCCTTCATCTGCAAAATGAGGCGATAAGACGCCGACTTCATGGAGTCGTTGGAAACTTTAACCAAGTCTCCGCGTGTAACACTTAGCCCACGCGAGGCCCACGGTGAACAGGAAACATCTGTGGTCCTCAAAGGCCAGAGGCATCGACGCGAGCTCCCGGAGCAATCCGTCCTTCCAGGCGTCTTCCAGACCCCCATTTCTCCTCCTTGTCCCTGCCCTGCACTTTCTAGCATCAATCACGTGTTTGCCATGTGTGGGAGCTGCGTGTGTGCTGGTCGAGCCTGCTGAAGTCAGCCCTGGCATATTTCTCACTCATACACCCCAGAAGCACTGCGCCCAGTGCCTGGCCCATGTCGCACCTTCAAGGAATTATTTGTGGATTTGAAATAAGCTTATACGATGTAACACTCATGCATCTTATTTAATTTTTAATGAGTTTTTATGGTAAGTGTAATAATCCTCCTCCTGGTGAAAAAGAATTCAGACAATGCAAATAGAAGTCCTCTCTCCAGCCTGTTCACTGACCTGAAGTTACCGCTGTTGGGGGCTTTCCAACCAGAGGCAGACACCGAAGGGTTCTGATTACCTAAGAGGATCCTGTAATACTCTTGTGCAACTTTCGTAACGTACCAACGCACCCTGGACAGTATTTCTTGTTCGTCCTTGCAGACCTGCTTCTTTCTCACACTGCATCGTTCAGATGCTCCATAATTTGTCCATAGACATTCAGGATGCACCCTGGGTTTTTGAGAATCCTCGTTATAAACAGCGGGACAATGAACACGGATCTCTGTGTCCTTCTGTATGTAACTGGAGAATAAATTCCTAGACGTGGATCAAGGGACGTGTTATAAATGTCATGTGTCGCTGGCTGTAGCAGGTACTTAGAACACCATGCGTTCCAGCCAGCGTAAGTAAGTAGAGATTTACTGCAGGGTGCGGGCTCGTGTGCAGAGTCGTTGCAATGGCTCAAAGACGAGTTTCGGTCAAATGTGGAGCAATGACTTCCAGAGCTGTCCTGCAGACCTGGGCCTCGAGAAAAAGTGCTGCCTTTCTCGTCAGGCGAATCCTTGCTGGCTGGGCCGCTGCCCTGCACCTTCCAGCTCCAGAGGCATGCTGTCTGGGCTGCAGTCGGGACGTGGAAACGGTCAGGAAGTCTCCGTGGAAAACAATCACTGATGACAGTTCACCCCCAGGAGCGCCGGTTCCTCCTCAAACTCAAGCGATTAGCAGAATCCAACTCACATGGAGAAATCTGGCTCTACTGGAGCCCAGGGGATGTAGTTTATAACTTTCCTGCTTCTGCAATGCATGAAGTCACATACAAATGGGGTTGGGATGGGCCTTGAGTGCCACATGCCCGTTACACTTGTTTTTTTTTATTTTATTTTATTATGTTATGTTAATCACAACACATTACATTATTAGTTTGTGATGTAGTGTTCCATGATTCATTTTGCCAAAATATCTTCCAGAATCTACCATACACGAAAGCGCCGGATTCTAACACACCATCAGCGAAGCTCTCTTACCACACCTGATTTCTACTAACCTGGTTTAATATCTCATTGTTTCAGGTTTGTGTTTCTTTAATTATGGGTCAGATCAAACATTTTTAGATTTGCTTATTGACCTTTTGTATTTTTTATCTGTATTAGTTAGCTATTACCTAGTAACAAACTACCGCAAGGGGCGCCTGGGTGGCTCAGCCAGTTAAGCACCCGACTCTTGATCTCGGCTCAGGTCATGATCTCAGGGTCATGAATTCGAGCCCCACATTGGGCTCCATGGCTTAAAGCAACAACTGTTAATTATTTCTCAAGAATCTGCAGGTGGGGCGCCTGGGTGGCTCAGTCAGTTAAGCATCCAGCTCTTGGTTTCGGCTCAGGTCATGAACTCAGGGTCATGAGATCCAGCCCCATGTCGGGCTCTGTGCTGCACTCAGTGGGAGGGTCTGCTTGGAATTCTGTCTCTGCCTCTCTCCACCTCACCTCCTGGCTCGCATGTGCTGTATTTCTCTCTCTCTCAAGTGTAAAAAAAAAAAAAAAAAAAAAAAAAAATCCGCAGGTCATCGGGTGGTTTTGCTGATCCTGGCTGAACTCAGCTGCTAGCTGGGCTCACTCGCGTGTCTGGGGTCAGCGGCCAGGTCGCGCCAGCAGGCTGGTGTCGGGTGGATTGGCTCTGCTTTAATGTGACTCTTCCTCAGGCGAGCCTGGGCTTATGTTCCTGACAGTGGCCGGGATCCAAGAGAGGAGAGAGGAGGACTCAGTGCTTTTCCCGTGCCTGCTCTGTGTGTGCAGACACCCCCGTCGCATTAGCCAAAGCAGGCCCCACGGCCAGGCGGCCGAGCACAGCGTGAGTGTGAGAGGCCACCAGCCCGCGCACGATACAGATAGGCTTTGATAGGGGCCATTTATGAAATCAGTCTCTTGCACTATCTTTTGTCTGTTGTTTTGTCTGTCTTGTTGGTTTGTAAGAGTCCTTTTTATGTTAGGTAGCTTCACACAAAATTCAGATAGTAACAATAAAATGTGGGCTGTATGTTTATAAGTGAAAGAAGAATGAAACAAGCAACTACATTGCAGAAGTGATGTCTAAACGACTTTTCTCGTGAACACACACGGAGTTTCGCTGGGTGATTGGCGGAGGGTGCACAGCTGGGATGCGAGGCATTGCTGCTTCCTCAGCAACGTGCGGCCACGTGGGAACAAGCCCAGAGTTCCAGAGCATCCATCTGCGCGGCCTACGGCAGGCACGGGCTTCATTTTTCCCCCGTTTCCTGAAAATCCACAATCAACTATGGTTCAGATGGACATGGAAGGCCTTGGGGCCAATTTCAGCCTCGGGGTTCAGAGCCGCGGGTCTCACAGCCTTCCCTCCCCGGCTGACCTCGCTGACGGAAACCGCTCTGCAAGTAGAGAAAAAACTGCAAACGCAAAGAAAGATGGACGTCTGCACTGTTGGTGTGGATGCTTTGTTTTCACAACCCCCACGTCCCTGACCTGATGCAGGTACACACGCACACACTGGAAAAGGTCATTGGAAATACTTCCACACGTAATTTGCTCCTTCTCAGACCTTCCTTTGTACTCTATTCACACCACATAGGTTGTCTATACCAGTTAGGATATAAACTCTCCAAGTGAAGCGAAGCCCTAGATTACAGCAGCATGAACACAAGCTTATTTCTCTCCTAGGTAGAGTCTGGGCAAATCCAAGCTCGGGTGAGTCAGGTCAGTTCAGACTCACAGTGTCGGTGACCCAGATCCACCCTCCTGGTGCTTCTGCCATGCCGAGCATGCGGCCCTCATGTCCAGGCCAGCTCACAGCCTGTGAAGGGGACAAGGACGAAGGGAGGTAATGCACCTTTTTTAAGATGGCTTGTGTGTCATTTCCATTCACGCCCCATGCACCACAGCTCAGTTACATGAGCGCTAGAGCAGAACTGAAGTTGGCGGACAGTTGGGGTCTCTACGCTTGGCAATATTCCTTCTCATAACTGGGACTGTTTGAGTAATGCCTGTCTTTCCTGCAAGACTGTGAAACCCGCAGGGTCAACAACCCAGCCTGTCTTGTGCGCGCCGTGGCATGGGCCCTCTGTAAATACGTGTTCAATGAAGAAATGGTAGGGCGAGTGCTAGACAATCTATCTCCACCCTCAAGAATCTAAAATCTGAAAGAAGAGCAACCCTTGGGGTGCCTGAGTGATGCATTCAGCTAAGCGTCCGACTCTTGACTTTGGCTCAGGACATGATCTCATGTTTGTGGGATGAAGCCCTGCCTTAGGCTCCAGGCTCATCGGGGAGTCGGCTTGAGATTCTCTCTCCCTCTGCCCCTCCCCCCAACTCACACGTGGGTGCACTCTCTCTTCCTCTCAAAATAAATAAATAAATTTTTTTTCTTAAAGATTTTATTTGTGTGTGTGAGAGAGAGAACACTAGTAGGGAGAGTGGCAGGCAGAGGGAGAAGCAGGCTCCCCGCTGAGCAAGGAGCCCAATGTAGGGCTCGATCCCAGGACCCTGGGATCATGACCCCGGCTTAAGGCAGACGCTTAACTGACTAAGCCACCCAGACATCCCAATAAATAAATCTTAAAAAAAAAAAAAAAGCAAGCCTTTTTAGAGACCCGCACGGTGGGCGTGTGTGTGGCCAGGGCTGCTCAGGGGCTGCACAGGACAGACCGTGGGAGGCTGTTTCCAGGAATCAGCAGCATTCGGGCTGGGACTGGAAGGTGGGAGTAATGTTAATTTGTGGAGGTGACGGGGAAAAGCTTTCTGAGCAGGGTCCACAGCAAGGATGTGATAGAATGAGATTCGGGGTGCCAGGTATGATGCAGGTAAATTTGAATTTCAGATAAATGAATTATTGTTCAGTATAAGTATGTCCCAAGTATTGCACAGAACACACTCATACTAAAAATGGTATTTGTTGTTTATTTGAAATACGGATTTAACTGGGCATCTGTGTTTTCATGTGCAGAGTTTGGCAATCCTAAATAAAATGCTAATTCATGTATCAACTTGGCCTCTTTCTTTAAAGGGGGAAAACAACATGTCCTTTATTATACGCGCTGCCGAAGCAAGCCCACAATATGTCCTTTAATTCATTTTGTTGAACTTGATTTGTTAGCTGAACACGGAAAAAAAATGAAGTGAGCTGAATTTGGAGCCCAGCATCCCAACCATCACTGAAATAACCTCAAAATCTCAGAAGCTTAACAGAAAAAAGGTATGTTTCTCCCTGATGGAACGTCTGCCCTCCCCTTCCCCGCCCCGGGGCAGTTTTCCCCTAAGTGGTGGTGCCACCTCCTCCTGGAGTCCTTTGTTTGTGGTCTCACAAACTGGGCAGGGGCAGCCTGACAAGTCACGTGGCTCTTCTGTGGGCGGGCTTGCAAATGGCCCGCGTCAATGCTGGCCTCTTTCCAGTAGCAAAACCGGATGGGTGGCTCCAACCCAGACAGGAGGAGGGCCAGGAGACGCCCTCTCCCTGCGTGCCCCGAGCTCGCTGCCGCCAAGCCAAGCGCCAATGGAAGGAACGCGGTTCTGTTCAAATCACAGCCCCGCCTTCCTCCATCCATGAGACTTGGCACCACGTTCCAGAATCTTCTCACTTGTAAAAAGGCCACACAGTACATCCCTTGCAGCGGTGCTGTCCAGGCATGCCGCCCGGGGTGCGGGAGGTACTGAGGGAAGAGTTGGTACTGTAGCATTATTACTCTGTTTGCAACCCGTTAACAGTGTCTCTGTGGCTTTCCGCGTGGTGCTGGTTTCCCAATAGCAACACAGAACGGTAGCATCGAAGTTTTTCATATCTTAAATTTTAAATCTAAGAAACCATCCAATCAAGTCGAGGTTCAGTCACGTTGAATAACTTGGCCAAGCTCACACAGCCAAGTGTCTCAAAATCCAGCTGGCGCTGTGCGCTCTCAGTAACCAGGGCGCAGCGCTCACCAATGTCCACGCTGTCCCTCAGGTGTTTCCACGTGAAGGGGTCAGGCTGCATGCGCTCCTTTCTTTAGGCCATCGGGAGACTTGGCTTCTTTCCCCCTCAGGTATCAGAGCCGGGTGCTGGCTGGGATCGGCTGGACCGCCAGGCTCCGCTCCCAGCATTCATGCTGCCTGCATGGAATCTGGTGAAGAGCCTGAGAAATGTTCTGACTTTCCCTGCATCTGACCGCGTGGCCTGGCTGAGTCCCCCTCACAGGCCCCACTCACTCTGCCCAGGGATGCAGACGTTAGTCTCCAGCAAGAGTGGGTTGCTAATGACAAGCCATAATGAAACGGCCTGACCACATTTTCCCCCAGCTTTGCTTTTTGTTTTCAACTTTGGTTTCATTTTGCCATGTCCAGGGAACTTAGGAGGCTGAACTTCCAATGGCCCAGCGACGGAGCCTGAGATCATGAAACTGAATCTCCCGTGCTCAGCACCTGTACCGCTTGGGTTCATTTATCTTTACAAATAGTTTTCCAAGAGACAAGGCAGCGTGAGCTCAGGAAGAGAGAAGTCATGACCGACAGAAGTTTCCCAGACATCCCAGCTTTGTGACCTGTTGCCGCAGCCTTAGCTGGTTTACGGTGGTGGCCTCGCCCATCTGCCAGTGTCCAAAGATGGGACAGGGGCTGAAATCAAATGTTCTCCCAGCTCTTAGGGATACACAACAATTCCCCCTGTCTTCTTAACCCAAAGATGAGGAGGTGCACTTCACAAGCAGATTGTGTCCTTCAAAATGGTTCACCCATAAAACACCTCAAACCCGTTCTTCTGTACAAGCTCTTGCCAGCGAGTGACAAGATTCCCTTCTCTAGTCTGGATGCATTTTCACAGGGCAAATCACAGTAGAGAATGTCCACCCTCCCCTCCAGCAGATTGGCAAGTAGTATGTTCAAGGCAATGTGAGAAATGAAACGCCTCGTTCTATAGAAAGGCTCAAAAAATACCTTTGACAAAAGTAAGATGAGGTTTATGACTTAGAGCAAATATTTGAAAGGATGTTCCCTGATAGAGAAAGGACTATCACGTCCTGTTTGCTCTGTCTCCCAGGAGGGAGGAGCAGGCCTCCCGAAGTGCGTGGCACCCTCTGGGGTGCCCCACATAGATCACACAACTCCAGGCCTCAAAATTGAGGGGCTCCTAGAGCAACCAAAGACTCACTATAGTTAGCTTAAAAAACAAAACAGAACAAAACATTGAGAGCATTTCCCAGGATAACTCTTAATAGAGGTCAGCAACTAAGTCCAGCTCCCCTTGTGTTATCATTTCCTCTGGAGTTGGTCACTGTTTTTCCTGATGGCCAGGTACAGCTGGACAATGTGCACAACTTCCCCTCCAATAAACAGGAAAAACAGAAGACGGAGAAGGCAGGTTATGGGAAGAAAATCATGACTGCAGTTGAAAATAGCGGGGTGATTTCACTTGTCACTGAGGGAGGAAGGAGGAGCCGTTTGATAGAAGAGCGGCTCATTGCGTCGTGAGAAAGAGCGTTTGAAAAGCTAAATACGGTGCTGGTTTGAAAACAGGTGTGTGCAAGCCTCAGCTTGAACCCAAGTTGCAAAAATTAGACTTTTCAAAATGAAATTCCAAAAAAAAAAATTGAGGGTAGCTAAGGATGATTTACATTTTTTTAAAATTGCTAACTCCAAAGTTAATATATGATCGTGTAGGAAAACATAAAAAGGAAGAAATGCCTAAAAATAGGTTTCAAATGTTTATTAAAGTAGAAATATATATACATATAAATAATGCAAGTAATATAAAAACGTGAACGCAGAAGGTGAAATCCCCATTAGCCTTCTTCCCAGAAACAACCGGAATTAATGACTTAGTGGACAGTTCTCTAGATTATCTGTATATAACCAAACGCATATGGGGGGAGGGCACTACAAAAAATATGATTGTCCTTTAATACTTTATTTATTTATCAGTACTTTCTTTTTGGAATTCACTTTCTTTTACCCCCTCACAGTGTCTTGGACATCCCTCCGTGTTAGTACTTTACAGACATGCTTTATACTTTTTAACTGCTACATAGGATTCCACGGAGTGGGTATAATTGCAGGTGAATATTTTACCCACATTTTACTTAACAACATCATAATCATACTGAAAGTTTTAGGGGATTCGGTGTAATCATGCTCTCATTATACAAATTCACGACTTTCACTTTTTTTGTTTCCCTGCCTGTGCCCATCTGCACACACACGTTTTTTTTTTAATGATGAACCTAATTTTATTTATTTATTTTTTTAAGTAGGCTCCACGCCCTTTGTGGGGCTCAAACTCATGACCCTGAGATCAAGGGTCTGATGCTCTATCGACTGAGCCAGGCAGGCCCTCCACAAACGTTTGAATCATTGTTCATTGAACCAGGAGCTCTTCTCTGAATTGCTCCTACCAAGGGCTAGGTCCTGCCAGGCGCTAGGAGCAGGCATGGCTGGCCTTGTACAGGAATGACAAGCACATGCCAGGCCAAATTGTCACTTGAGAGACTCTCTAGCTGCTTGGTCATCTACAGCTCAATTTAAGTAGATCTCTTTGTACAAATTGTAAATATCTTCCTAAAAATCAAAAGGCACTCATTTTTGTCAGATGCTTTTCTCAAGGGTAGACTCCTTTACACCTCTCCCGGGTCTGACCTGGTTCGCGTGGGTTTGGGACAGCGTTGAGCTGAGATCTGACCCCACTGCTCTTCTCCGTTTCTCCGGGGGCCAGGCAGGAAGCGGACTGCGATTTCCTGCAGACTTTCCCTGCCGCGGCTGCCCCACAAGAGAGGCCACAAACACGCCCTTCCTCCTTTTTTATTTTTTTTATTTTTTTTAAAGATTTTATTTATTCATTTGCGAGAGAGACAGAGAGAGCACAAGCAGGGGGAGAGGGAGAGGGAGAAGCAGGCTCCCTGCTGAGCAGGGAGCCCGATGCGGGACTCGATCCCAGGACCCTGGGATCATGACCTGAGCCGAAGGCAGTCGCTTAACCATCTGAGCCACCCAGGCACCCACGTCCTTCCTCCTTGACACTAACTCCACAGATGGAGTCGGGGACCTGGGCTACAAGGAGGACAAAGTGGAGGCCTGAAACTCCTGGTAGAGGATGGTATTTTATGCTTTTGGGAGAGAACATGTGCCTTACTTTAAGAAACTACATGGTTTATGTATTTAGAAACCTCAAGAATGGCTGTTAAAAGCTATGTTTTTATTAAAATGCTTACGAAGGGGGCACCTGGGTGGCTTAGTCGTGGGGGCACCTGGGAGGCTTAGTCATTAAACATCTGCCTTCGGCTCAGGTCGTGATCCCGGGGTCCTGGGATTGAGCCCCACATCGGGCTCCCTGCTCGGCGGGAAGCCTGCTTCTCCCTCCCCCACCCCCCCTGCTTGTGTTCCCTCTCTCGCCGTCTCGCTCTCTGTCAAATAAATAAAATCTTTAAAAATAGTAATAATAAATAAATAATTTAAAAAAGGAATTTATTACGAGGAATTTATTTTTTTTAAGATTTTATGTATTTATTTTACCAAAAGCTCATGGTTTTGACTTGCATTTCCCCGATGACTCCTGGTGTTGAGCATCCTCTCACGTGCTGCTTGGCCGTTTGTACGTCTTGCTCCGAGAAATGTCTGTTCAAGCCCCTGGCCCATCTTCTCACTGGCCTGTGGTTTTATACTGAGTTGTAAACCTGGAAACCTCTCTTGCTTCCTTCCTCCTCTCCCAGCTCTCTTCCTTTCTGTCCCCTGCCCCCCGCTGAAAGGCACTAGACAAGAGGGTTGCTCACACCGAGCCCCACTCAATATGTCAGAGTCGAGCGGAGGGAAGAGCACAGAAGGGGCAGCTCCTGTGGGTGGGGTGGGGTCTGGGGGCTTCGGAGGACAGAGCCTTGAAGCGAGTCGTGAGGAGCGTTCCAGCTCGCCCGTGACGTCAGGCGAGCCCTGCTCTTGATTCCGTCCTCCTGCGTCTAAGTCAAGGAAGTGCCGGTGGGTCAGAGTCACCTGTATGTCAGTTGAACAGGTGCTAAGTAAACCCATCAACAGCAGCCCCTGGTAAATGTAGACGAGGCAGTCACCTCTGGCAGTTTGGGGTTTATAGAAAGACCCTCCCCCTAAAAAATATATATCCAGGGGCGCCTGGGTGGCTCAGTTGGTTAAGCGACTGCCTTCGGCTCAGGTCATGATCCTGGAGTCCCGGGATCGAGTCCCACATCGGGCTCCCTGCTCGGCGGGGAGTCTGCTTCTCCCTCTGACCCTCCCCCCCCTCTCATGCTCGCTCTCTCTCTCTCATTCTCTCTCTCAAATAACTAAGTAAAATCTTTAAAAAATATATATATATATCCAAATACCTCCCATCTCTCTACAAATATACCAGTACTACCGTGAAACCTCTTATTTTTAGTCTGTTGGGATGTGATGCCACTTGGGAGGGATAATGTCCCCAAGCACTGGTTTATTAGGGAGGGATCAGTTCATAGAACATTAAATTTAGAGTTTGAATCCTCTCCCACCGCTAACTAGCTGTTTACCTTGGCCAAATCCCAGTCTTCCCGGAGTCTATCTCCTTATGTATACAATGAACTTAGTAACACCCACTTTATGCAGTGATCACAAGGACTAAGGAACCAGCATATGATAAATACCTGCTAGGGTCTGGCCAGAATAAAACCTCCAAACAGTAGTTTGGGGTTTTGTTTTGTTTTTTAAGATTTCATTTATTTGTCAGAGAGAGAGAGAGCGTGCGCACAAGCAGGGGCAGAGGGAGAAGACTCCCCACCGAGCAGGGAGCCTTGATGCGGGACTGGATCCCAGGACCCTGGGACCATGACCTGAGCTGAAGGCAGACACTTAACTGACTGAGCCACCCAGGCGGCCCTCCAAACAGTACTTTGAATTTGTGTCAGAAGGACTTGGAAAGAATGGAACACAGAATGGGTGGGGATGGTATCAGAGAAGAGAAGCCAGGAGAGGTCTGGGTGGGGCATCGCAATGGGAGCCCCCAAAGCCGGGGAGGAGAGTGGACGCTGCCTCCTGTCCTGCCGAGCCTCCTGTCCAGCAGCAGAGTGATGGCTTCCAGGGAATGCGTGCCCGTAATCCCGGGCTCTGCACATTCCATCAGCTTCTGTCTGATTCTCTGTCAGTCACCAGGGATTTCCAGGCAAGCTGGGGACGAGGCCTCTGGGCCTGAACCCTTGGTCAAGCTAACAGTGAGGCGCAGAGCAACCCACGGCCCCTTGCCGCCCCCCCCCCAAGTTCCCCGACTCTGCAGGGCGCAGCCTAGACCTGAGTGGACGCTGTTGCCCATGACCCCTCGGAACAGAACGAGGTGCTCTGTGAAATGGAAAGAGATGTTCCCGCCTGACAGCTCAGCAGTTCTCCCTAAAGGAAAATGTACTTTGTAACTGCTTCGTCCACACCACAAGGGCAGCTTTGTTGCTGGCCTCCAGGGATGCTGCACGGGGCCGCGGTGACCGGGCAGGGAACACGCAGGCCCTTGATAATAGTCCTTTGTCCTAGCCTCCCCACGAGAGTAACAAACACCAAGAATGGCTCTAGCAAACACAGCTGAGACGCAGGGTGCAGCCCTGCCTGGAGACCCGATTTTATGAAACACCAGCCTCCGTGCAAAGGAGGAGGAAACGGGAATTCTGGGCCCCTGCGCACAGTCCCTCAGAGGAAACCGACCCCCAGAGCAAGTCCCTTCCCCAGAGAGGCTGTCCTGAGCCACCCTGTGCTGGGTCACCCCTCCTCCCCTGGGCAGCCTCGTCACATGATTTCTGTAGCTTACGCACCACGTCAGAGGCTGTTTGGGTTCTGACGGGGGTGAATCTCACATTGCAAAATTCACCATTCCAAACTGAACAGCGCAGCGGCATTCCGTGCATGCCCATCACTGTGCAGACACCACCGCTCCCTAGCTCCCAAACATGTTCCTCGGCCCGGGCTAAAACCTGTTTGAGCAGGTGCTCCTTGTTCCACTACCCCCAGGGCCTGCAACCACCCACCTGCTTTCTGCTTTTGTGGATATACCTATTCTGGAGATGTCATACAAATGGAATCACACAAGATGTGGCCATCTGTGTAGGACGTCTTTCGCTTAGCGTAAAGCCTCAGCACGTATCATCAGTCCTTCTTTCCTTTTCTGGCTGAATATCTCACTGTACGTATAGACCGCGCTTTGTTTATCCATTCATCTACTGATAGACATCTGGGTTGTCAACCTTTGGGCTACTGTGAGTAACGCTGCCAGAAACATGGTGTGCAAACATCTGTTAGAGTCCCTGCTTGCAAGTTCTGGGCTACATACCTGCGAGTGGAGTTGTTGAGTCATAGGGTAATTCCGTGTAACTTTTTGAGGAGCCCTCGAGCTGTTTTCCACAGTGGCCGCACCGTTTCACATTCCTACCGGTGATGTACGAGGCTTCCAATTTCTCCAACCCTCACTAACACCTGCCTTTTTTTTTTTTTAAGATGATAGCCATCTAGTGGGTGTGAAGTGGTACCCCGTGGTTCTGCCTTACATTCCCTCATGACTAACCATGTGGAACATCTTTTCATGTGCTTGTTGGCCATCCCTATGTCTCTGGAGGAGGGTCTACTCAAGTTCTTTGCCCATTTTTTAACTGGATCGTCTTTTTGTTATTGAGTTGTTAGCATTCTCACACATCCTGGATGAGTTCATCTGCTTTTTTTTCCCCCCTAAAGATTTTATTTTTAAGTCTTCAGTAATCTCTACACCCAATGTGTGGCTTGAACTCCAACCCCGAGATCAAGAGTCCCACACTCCACCCCACCGAGCCAGCCAGGCGCCCCGAGTTCAAATGCTTCTATTATGGCTCCTGTTCCTTACATGTCTGCCTCCTATCCCAGGTGGAGGGCTCCCAAAGGCCTGTACCTCCAAAAACAGAAATACCTCGAGTCCCTGAGCCTGGAACACAGTAACATGATTCGTGTGTGCTAAACGGTCTGTGGGATGAACCCGCCATTAGGTGGTCCTCGAACAAAAACTTGGCTCATCCTCAGCAGTTACGTGATTCTCATCTGTGTGCACCGGACTCGGCGCTTTGGGCTCTCCGCTGTGGTGGGAAACAGCCGGATGTACA
Source organism: Callorhinus ursinus (assembly GCF_003265705.2). Taxonomy (NCBI): domain Eukaryota; kingdom Metazoa; phylum Chordata; class Mammalia; order Carnivora; family Otariidae; genus Callorhinus; species Callorhinus ursinus. Next base: position 11,101,524 of record NW_027397098.1, read on the forward strand.
GTGTGCTGGTTAGATCCATGGTGGCCATAGGTTTTTCCCTGATCACACCCTTTTCCTTTCTTCAGGCAACAGAAGCCCTCCTTCCTGTGGGAGCTGACTCCGTGTGGTTCAGCTGGGGCTGCTGCCCACCCAAGGGCAGGCACAGGCCAGGCCTCCCCCCGGCCACCCGATGGGTATAATGATGGGCCCGGGACCAGAGCTAGGAAACTACAGAAGCAGCTCTTTCCATGGGGGTGGCTGGCCGGGTCATATGGTGTGGTGGCCATGAGTCCTGTCTAGAGAGAAGGACAGACCCCCCC